>NC_137911.1:28924027-28949027 GCF_963457725.1 Sprattus sprattus | reverse complement strand
TTTAACAGATATCTAGGATTGGACTTCAGAATCCTCATGGGTACATCTCATGGATAACATATTAATCACTCTCTCTCTCTCTCTCTCTCTCTCTCTCTGTGTCTCTATCTATCTGTCTCTGTCTCTGTCTCTGTCTCTGTCTCTCTCTCTCTCTCTCTCTCTCTCTCTCTCTCTCTCTCTCTGTCTCTATCTCTCTGTCTCTGTCTCTGTCTCTATATCTCTCTCTCTGTCTCTGTCTCTATCTCTCTGTCTCTGTCTCTGTCTCTGTCCCTGTCTCTGTCTCTGTCTCTATATCTCTCTCTCTGTCTCTGTCTCTATCTCTCTCTCTCTCTCTGTCTCTATCTCTGTCTCTATCTCTCTGTCTCTGTCTCTGTCTCTGTCCCTGTCTCTGTCTCTGTCTCTATATCTCTCTCTCTGTCTCTGTCTCTATCTCTCTGTGTCTCTGTCTCTGTCTCTATCTCTCTCTGTCTCTGTCTCTCTCTCTCTGTCTCTCTATCTCTCTCTGTCTTCTCTCTCTCTCTCTTTCTTTCTTTCTTTCTTTCTCTCTTTCTCTCTCTATCTTTCTATCTTTCTCCCTCTATCTCTCTCTCTCTCTCTCTCTCTCTCTCTCTCTCTCTCTCTCTCTCTCTCTCTCTCTCTCTCTCTCTCTCTCTCTCTCTCTCTCTCTCTCTCTCTCTCTCTCTCAGGATGCCTTCTTCTACTCCCTGGTGTATGATCCCCAGCAGAAGACACTGCTGGCCGATAAAGGGGAGATCCGCGTTGGAAACAAGTATCAGGCAGACATCACAGACTTCCTGGCAGAGGGTAGGCCCCTCACACACTCACACACCCACACACACACACACACACACACACACACACACACACACACAGAAAACTGCCAGCAAAGCATTGCTCTGTGTGTATATACCAGTTAGATGTTTGCCATAGATGCTCTTGGATAAAATCCACTGTCTAATCCAAAACTCTGTGACTTGCATGGATTTTCTCTTTCGCAATAATGGCCGTTCGGGTCATCCATAGCGGTTGGCCCCTGCTGACTGATGTGTGTGTGTGTGTGTGTGTGTGTGTGTGTGCAGGGGAAGAGGACGAGAGAGACCTGACCAAACTGGAGGAGAAGGTCTGGGACCCCAGCAGTCTGATCACAGAGAAACAGATTGACCAGTTTTTAGTGGTGGCACGGTGAGAGCACACACACATGCACACACTCGTTCGCTCTCTCTCTCTCTGTCTCTCACTCTCACGTACCCTCTTGCTCACACCCCACAAGCTCACACACACTCCCTTTCTCTCACTTAACTCTCTGGCTTACACCCACGAGATCACACACACACATGCACACACTCTTTCTCTCTCTCTCTCTCTCTCTCTCTCTCTCTCTCTCTCTCTCTCTCTCTCTCTCTCACTATTTTACTTACTTTCTTGTTCACACACACATGTACACACTCTTTCTCTCTCTCGCTCTCTCTCTCTCTCTCTCTCTCTCACTCTCTCTCTCACTTACTTTCTCGTTCACACACACAAACACACACACACCCATGGCTTTCAGTTCTGTTTTGAGTGTGCTGTTGCTGCTGTGCCTGTGCAGGTCTGTGGGCACGTTTGCGAGGGCCCTGGACTGTAGCAGTTCCGTGCGGCAGCCCAGCCTTCACATGAGCGCAGCGGCCGCCTCCAGAGATATCACACTGGTAAGCCTCTAGCCCCTCCCCCTCACACACACACACACACACACACACACACACACACACACACACACACAAACACACACGTAAGCCTCTAGCCCCTCCCCTCACACACACACACACACACACACACACACACACACTGGTAAGCCTCTAGCCCCTCCCCTTACACACACACACACACACACACACTGGTAAGCCTCTAGTCCAGTCTCAACCCCTGGGCCGATACCCAACCTTTGACCTCTGAAAATATGACCTCATACTCTTTACCCTGATCCAGCACCCCAGCCTAACGCCCCAAACTTAATACGAAACCATTCACCTCTAAACATGGACACAATACCCTAAGAGTGCATACTCACACACTCTTAACCACCCCCTCCCCTCACACACACACACACACACACACACACACACACACACACACACACTGCCTTTTCTGAGAGTGAGACCTGTAGTAACAAAAACTGCTCCATGCTAAAGACCTCTCGATTGAGAACGCCCTCAGTGCTGCCCCCGTGTGGACAGAAAGGGGAACTGGGTTTGGTGATGTGATCGTCACGGCGAGGCCCAGAGGACTTGTGTTGCCCCAAGCCTGCCTGCCTCAGAAACCGTGATGGGTCATGACATCACTCATCATCTCCACTCCTTTAGCTCTGTTGCATAGCAACAACACCAGTATGTCGTGGGGAAAAAATACAGCCCCCACTAACACACGCGCACTCTTAGACACACACACACACACATAAAATGCGTGCTTAGACAAGTAAGGGCAACTCCTTTTACATCGAACGACACACTTCTATATGTGCCAGAATAAGGTTCGAACTCAGTGACCTTGACAAACACCTCATTCAGTGCACTGCACAAGTGTGAGTGCTTTAGGCCCTAGATGTCCCTGTCTATATAGGTATTTGTGTGTGTGTCTCCATGTCCATGTTTATGTATGTGTATTTGTATTTGGCTGTGTGTGTGTTTGTTTTTTATATTTGTATTTGGGGGGGGTGTGTGTGTGTGTGTGTCTGCACGTGCATGTTTATGTTTGTGTATTTGTATTTGGGTGTGTATGTGTATGTATTTGTATTTGGGTCTGAGTGTGCCTATGTGTGTGTGATTGCATGCATGTGTGTGTGAATGTGCATACATACATGTACCTTATTGTCACCCCCAAACCCCCCCCCCCCCCCCACAGTTCCATGCCATGGACACGCTGCATAAGAACGGCTATGACATGACGCGGGCCATCGCTGCGCTGGTGCCCCAGGGCGGCCCGGTTCTGTGCCGGGACGAGATGGAGGAGTGGAGCGCCTCCGAGGCCAACCTCTTCGAGGAGGCGCTGGAGAAATACGGCAAAGACTTCGCCGACATCCAGCAGGACTTTGTGAGTGAATGAGTGCGAGAGTGGGCGTGAGAGAATGACCAACAGAGTGGAAGAGCTAGAAGAAGTTGAAAAGAAGTGAGAGTGCAAAAAACTAAGGGAGGGGGTGAGGAAGGAGGAGAGAGTAAGAGAGAACGAGAGAGGAGAAGAAGAAAAAGCAGTAGAGGAGAGGTGGAGAAATACGGCAAAGACTTCGCCGACAGTGCGAGTGCGAGAGTGGGCGTGTGAGAATGGAACTTTTTTTATTTGTTTATTTATTAAATGTATTTATCTGTTCCTGAATAAGCATCGTTATTGTCGTTTTTATTATTATTATTGTTGTTATTGTTTAAGTGCTTTGGCAACAGTGTATCGCACATTCATGCCAATAAAGCCAACTGAAATTGAAGTTGAAAATTGAGTGACCAACAGAGTGGAAGAGCAAGAAGTTGAAAAGAAGTGAGATGGAAGGAGTGTAAAAACTAAGGGAGGGGGGGAGGAAGGAGGAGAGAGTGAGAGAGGAGGAGGAGGAGGAGAAGAAAAAGAAGAAAAAGCAGTAGAGGAGAGGTGGAGAACAATGCAGACAATGGAGGCCTCATTGTTTCTTTGTCTTTAACAGCAGACAGCCTCCCGCTGCTTTCTGTTCTTGCCCAGCGTGATGGATGGAGGGCCGGCAGCTTTCTTTGTTAGAAGTTTTGTTTTGTTCACTTCTTAGCCGTCTTACAGCGTTCATGTTTCTCCGTGCTCTCTTCCTGAGTGGGGGTCTTGGATCACCTCACATACAGCACTTAGGACATAAGACGAGTGAATTACTGCATGTTTTCAAAAAAACAAAAACATTAAACAGCCATTAGTTGTGTTTTTTTCCAGTCTCTGTTCATAAAGGATGAGTTGGGATAAGTGTAATAATTATGATAATCAATCAATGTTCAATGTTCTCTGCCTTGCAGCTTCCCTGGAAGTCGTTGACCAGTATTATTGAGTATTACTACATGTGGAAGACCACGGACAGATATGTACAGCAGGTAGGTCTGTTGGCTCCCCCTCAGTTCAGCTCCTCTTGGCCACCCGCCTCTCTGGATCATCTCATGGTGTTTTTGTAGTTCCTTTCTGTTCTTTTGTGGTCTAAGAGAAACCATCTGGCATATGTTATTTATGGAGCTTCCAACCTCACTCATTTTCAGCACAAAGCCTCAAGGCCTCATGGTTTAATTTCCCCTCCCCAATAATTCCACTTGTTCTGCAAATGAACGGCAAGATGTCCTTGGTGTAGCTCTCTGTCCTTGTATGTTTTTTCGCAAAGACATCGACAGCTCTTCTTTCCACTAACCAATTTTGTATAATGAGTGTTGTCAAAGATGGGGAGGAGAAGTGAATGCAGAGTATGAGAAAGTGTGTGTCTCTCTGTCTGTCTGTCTGTCTGTCTGTCTGTCTGTCTGTCTGTGTCTGTCTGTGTGTGTGTGTAGGATGAAACTGAATGTGGGTGAACTGTACTGAGACACTGAATTGTAATCTCCTTTTTCTCACTCTGCTGATATTGTTCCTACCGTCTCGACCCTTGATTCTGCTCATCTGGTCCGATTCTTTACCACAGTGTGTGTGTGTGTGTGTGTGTGTGTGTGTGTGTGTGTGTGTGTGTGTGTGTGTGTGTGTGGCATCGCTGTTTGCCACGCCACTGATCATCCTGCCTTTTTAGGCATCTTTAAAAGGCAGCTTAAAAAATGTTTTTACCAAAGCATTTTATTAATTTTATCTGGCATTGATTTCACTATTTCTTTTTTAAACTGTTTTAAGGGTTTTATGACTTTTATTCCTTTTATCATGCATTGCTCCTGCTGCTTGCTTTTAATGATTTTATGTCAAGCACTTTGAATTGCAACTCTTGTATGAAATGTGCTGTATAAATAAAGTCTTACTTACTTACTTACTTTTGCCCTGTTTGGCACAGAAACGGTTAAAAGCAGCAGAGGCCGAGAGCAAGCTGAAGCAGGTCTACATCCCCAACTAGTGAGTATCCAGAGGTCAAAGGCCAAATGATGATGCTCCCTTTCCTCCGCCCCCTTAGGGCTGAAACACACCAAACACGTTTCTAAAAACGCAGACGCTCCAAAACCGCCAGAGCAAAGTGCGGGGGCAAAACAGCAGCCGCAGGCGCGCACACACACACACACACACACACACATACACACACACACACACACACACACACACAAAGGCTGTTTTGCCTAGTTTTGCCCGGCGTCTATGAAGCGGGGCTGTGTGCGTATCCAAATGGGCTGAGTGTGACATTGATGAGCGGTGTGCCTCTGCGCCTTGCGCTGAAAAGTTGAGAATATTTCAACTTTCAAGCGCACCTTAAAAAAACGCTAGAAACGCGTGCCGGATAAAAGGCGAACACGAAAGGCGCGCCGTACCATAGGAAACAATGGTTTTACTAGCGTCATGTTTTTAGAAACGCGTCTGGTGTGTTCGTACTCTTAGTTGTTAGGCTGTTAAGCAGTGTAACGTTAGGTTAAACGCCTTTAGTCTCATTCTCAGTCGTTGGCTTAAGGTTAGTTTGTTGACTGTAATAAATGTCTGTGTCTTTAATTTGTCTGTCTGTCTGTCTGTCTGTCTGTCTGTCTGTCTGTCCGTCTTCCACTCATCCAGTAACAAGCCCAACCCTAACCAGCTGAGCTCCAACAGTGTGAAGCTGGCCGGCCTTGTGAACGGAAGCGGGGCAGCGGCCGCCGGGGGCGCAGCGGGAGCAGCCGTCGCAGTCGCCGCAGCAACAGCCGCAGCAGCAGGAACCCCGGGAGTCCCGGGAGCCGCAACAGGAACCCCAGGGGTCCCAGGAATTCCCGGAGTTCCAGGGGTCCCCGGAGTTCCCGGAGTTCCAGGGGTCGCAGGAGTTCCAGGGGTCCCAGGAGCCCCGGGCCAGCCACCACTGCTGGGCCGTGCCTGCGAGAGCTGCTTTAGTGAGTACCAGCTGATCCCTAGTCAGGGTTGGGATTTTTATCTCCGTGCAAAAACAGACAGGATTACTTTGTATTAGGAGGGAGATTAGGCATCCCTAATAGCGATGGATAACCTTGGCGGAAAGGCATGCAAATATCGATTGTATTGAGGACTAATAAATAAAGCATGTCTCTCTCTGTGTGTGTGTGTGTGTGTGTGTGTGTGTGTGTGTGTGTGTGTCTCTCTCTCTCTCTGTGTCTGTGTGTGTGTGTGTGTGTGTGTGTGTGTGTGTCACATCTGAAGATACCAACTCGTATCAGTGGTACTCGTGGGGTCCTCCCAACATGCAGTGTCGGCTGTGCGCCACCTGCTGGACATACTGGAAGAAATACGGCGGCCTGAAGATGCCCACACGCCTGGACGGGGAGAGGCCGGGACCCAACCGCAGCAACCCGGTCAGTCCCAACACCCGTACAGCCAGAACCACGCAGGGCTAATATAGGAGTGGAACTCCAACACAAGTACAGCCAGAACCACGCAGGTCTAATATAGGAGTGGAACTCCAACACACATACAGCCAGAACCACGCAGGTCTAATATAGGAGTGGAACTCCAACACACATACAGCCAGAACCACACAGGTCTAATATAGGAGTGGAACTCCAACACACATACAGCCAGAACCACACAGGTCTAATATAGGAGTGGAACTCCAACACAAGTACAGCCAGAACCACACAGGTCTAATATAGGAGTGGAACTCCAACACACATACAGCCAGAACCACGCAGGTCTAATATAGGAGTGGAACTCCAACACACATACAGCCAGAACCACACAGGTCTAATATAGGAGTGGAACTCCAACACACATACAGCCAGAACCACACAGGTCTAATATAGGAGTGGAACTCCAACACAAGTACAGCCAGAACCACACAGGTCTAATATAGGAGTGGAACTCCAACACACATACAGCCAGAACCACGCAGGTCTAATATAGGAGTGGAACTCCAACACACATACAGCCAGAACCACACAGGTCTAATATAGGAGTGGAACTCCAACACACATACAGCCAGAACCACACAGGTCTAATATAGGAGTGGAACTCCAACACACATACAGCCAGAACCACACAGGTCTAATATAGGAGTGGAACTCCAACACCTGTACAGCCAGAACCACACAGGTCTAATATAGGAGTGGAACTCCAACACACATACAGCCAGAACCACACAGGTCTAATATAGGAGTGGAACTCCAACACACATACAGCCAGAACCACACAGGTCTAATATAGGAGTGGAACTCCAACACACATACAGCCAGAACCACACAGGTCTAATATAGGAGTGGAACTCCAACACCCGTACAGCCAGAACCACACAGGTCTAATATAGGAGTGGAACTCCAACACACATACAGCCAGAACCACACAGGTCTAATATAGGAGTGGAACTCCAACACACATACAGCCAGAACCACACAGGTCTAATATAGGAGTGGAACTCCAACACACATACAGCCAGAACCACACAGGTCTAATATAGGAGTGGAACTCCAACACACATACAGCCAGAACCACACAGGTCTAATATAGGAGTGGAACTCCAACACACATACAGCCAGAACCACACAGGTCTAATATAGGAGTGGAACTCCAACACACATACAGCCAGAACCACACAGGTCTAATATAGGAGTGGAACTCCAACACACATACAGCCAGAACCACGCAGGTCTAATATAGGAGTGGAACTCCAACACACATACAGCCAGAACCACACAGGTCTAATATAGGAGTGGAACTCCAACACACATACAGCCAGAACCACACAGGTCTAATATAGGAGTGGAACTCCAACACCCGTACAGCCAGAACCACACAGGGCTAATATAGGAGTGGAACTCCAACACACATACAGCCAGAACCACACAGGTCTAATATAGGAGTGGAACTCCAACACACATACAGCCAGAACCAACTACAGCCAGAACCGACAGGTCTAATATAGGAGTGGAACTCCAACACACATACAGCCAGAACCACACAGGTCTAATATAGGAGTGGAACTCCAACACACATACAGCCAGAACCAACTACAGCCAGAACCACGCAGGGCTAATATAGGAGTGGAATTCCAACACCCGTACAGCCAGAACCACACAAGTCTAATATAGGAGTGGAACTCCAACACACATACAGCCAGAACCACACAGGTCTAATATAGGAGTGGAACTCCAACACCCGTACAGCCAGAACCACACAGGTCTAATATAGGAGTGGAACTCCAACACACATACAGCCAGAACCACACAGGTCTAATATAGGAGTGGAATTCCAACACCTGTACAGCCAGAACCACACAGGTCTAATATAGGAGTGGAACTCCAACACCTGTACAGCCAGAACCACACAGGTCTAATATAGGAGTGGAACTCCAACACCTGTACAGCCAGAACCACACAGGTCTAATATAGGAGTGGAACTCCAACACACATACAGCCAAAACCAACTACAGCCAGAACCACACAGGTCTAATATAGGAGTGGAACTCCAACACACATACAGCCAGAACCACACAAGTCTAATATAGGAGTGGAACTCCAACACACATACAGCCAGAACCACACAGGTCTAATATAGGAGTGGAACTCCAACACCTGTACAGCCAGAACCACGCAGGGCTAATATAGGAGTGGAACTCCAACACACATACAGCCAGAACCACACAGGTCTAATATAGGAGTGGAACTCCAATTTGAGGGGACGGAGGGAACATGGGGTGGTGGCATACTAGCTTCTCCCAAGTTCCTCTCCCCCTCTCTCCTCCCTTTCTCCCTCTCTCCCCCTCTCACCTCCTCTATCCTCTCCCCCCTCTCTCCTCCCCTTTCTCCCTCTCTCTCCTCCCCTCCCTCCTTCTCCTCTTTTCTCCTCTCTCCTCCTCCTCTCTCCCCCTATATCTTCCTCTCCAACAGACTGGTACCCAAAAAGAATGCAAACAATAAAACATCCAAATGAAACTCACAGGAAGTAAAGCTGCCTGTCTTGAGCCGCTACTCTTTATAGCATGGCATTCGAAAGCATTGTGTCTGTCTGTGTGGGTGGCTGGCTGACAGCAGGAGCACAGTCTGTTCTCCCTATTCAGGTGTGTGCAATAATGGATGTCCTAAAAGATGGAGAAAAAAAAACGAAGTAAAAATCTATGCTGCTCCTTTTTAACACAATATCCCATTGTGATGGGGGAAAAAAAATCCCACTAAATAAAGAATATTTGAGGTAAAATATATAGCTTTCACTCTCTAGCCCTAGCTTTTTGCCAGCCTGTAACATTACATGATGATGTTTTTGTCAAGCTGAGGGCTGCAAACAGTTCAACAACAGCTCACATGGAAGTGAAGAAGTTCTGATATTGTATTTTCTGCCTTTCCGAAGAAAGAATGAAATGAATGGGATGCGTCTGATGAATGAATCTGTCACACCCATACTCTCTATCTATCTCTATCTCTATCTCTCTCTCATTCTCTCTCCCTCCCTCCCTCTCTCTCCTCTTCTCTCTCTCCCTCTCTCTCTCTCTCACTCTCTCTCTTCTCTCTCTCCCTCTCTCTCTCTCACTCTCTCTTCTCTTCTCTTCTCTCTCTCTCTCTCTCTCGCTCTGACGCCGTCTGTTTATCTGTGTTCATATCAGAATACTCACAACATGACAGTTCGGCACACCCATTTTCTCTCTCTCTCTCTGACGCCATCTGTTTCTCTGTGTTGATCTCAGAATGCTCACAACATGCCAGTTCGGCACAGCGGCAGCCCCAAGTTTGCGGCGAAGACGAGGCAGGCCTTCTACCTGCACACGACCCAGCTGACCCGGGCGTCCCGCCGCGCCTGCCAGGACCTGCTGCGCTCCCACTTCCTGGGACGACACCCCTACATCCCGGTCAACTCCACCGCCGTCAAGGCTGAGAGTGAGTGCACGTGACCCCCTTATGGCTCTTATGTATGGAGCTCTTCCCAGATCATGGCAATCAACACTGACCGTGTACAGTCCACACAATCAGTAGGCCTCAATAATATAAATGAATATACATACAGTACCAGTCTGGACACACTTTCTCATTTTTTGAGAAGTTTTTTCTTAATTTTATTATTTTCTACATGGTAGATAACAATTTATTTTGTTTAGGACATAATTTCATATGTGTTCTTTCGTAGTTTTAACTTTCTTCAGTATTAAAGGTGCATTAAGGATTAATAGCTATTCGCTAAAGGTATGCTAGCAGCTAAAACTAACGAAATCTCTTGAAATGTGCTGACTTTGACATTATGACAAACTAATTACTCAATGACTGTCCTTACACAGTCAAACATCAATCATGTGCAACACAAGACTAAGCAAGACGGCAAATAAGCTACTTACTAGATCGGCAGAAGGTAATCAAAGTCAGGTCGGCGGGCATCGGCAGGCAAAACTACAGAAGGCAGTTATATGCCTATCGACCCTGCTATGCCATTGGCACGGACGCAATTCTCCATATTAAAAGTCATTGTAGCGCCCCAATTTTTTTTAAGCTGTTATTTTAAGGTTAAACTGCTTATCCTAACCCTAATCCTGAAGCATAATTGTTGCATATTGTGCCTTTAATCTACAATGTAGGAAATAATTAAAGTAAAGACATTCATTACAATGCCATGGCTTTGTCCGTTACTGTGGTAACATCATTACAATGCCATGGCTGTGTCCGTTACTATGGTAACATCATTACAATGCCATGGCTGTGTCCGTTACTATGGTAACATCATTACAATGCCATGGCTGCTGTGCCGCGCTGGAGCTGGGTTTGGAGACGGTGGAAAGGAGCAGGTTTGTGCTCGCCTGTGGTTTACTCTGCTGTCTCTCGTAGGTGTGGTGCGGTTGCCAGAAGTTCCCAAAAAGCTGCTGCCGCTCAAGCCGTTGGTGAGGAAGCCTCTGGAGTCCGTGGTGAGATACCTAGGTAAGAGGAGAAGGGAACGGGCTGATGGCGCTGCTCCAGTGCCTGTCCCGGTGTCACGGTCACCCTGCCAGTGTCTGTCTCTGGATCATGCCAACAGTAACATCTCGCAATGTAGCCCACAGATTTGGATCTCTTTCCTCTAGTGTTTTTCACTTCACCCCAAGTGTGATTTATAGTCTTGCAAATGCGTGAGTTACAAAGCCACGCAAGACACAAAACCATTACTCGGGGGAAAAAAGTTGTAACATCATTTTAGTTTTGTAGAAGCTAATTGTAGGTTGCACGTAATTGTCACACAATGTTATGAAGATCTCATCGACCAGTCCTCAAACTATGGAGTCCTTGGGTAGATAGTCGGAGGAACTGTTTCTCCCTCCTGTCTCTCATGTCTCTCGCTGGTGTCTCTCTGGTGTCTCTCTCTTTTGTGTCTCTCTCTTTTGTCTCTCATGTCTCACTCGTATCTCTTGTGTCTCTCTCTGGTGTCTCTCTTGTGTCTCTCTCTGGTTTCTCTGGTGTCTCTCTCATGTCTCTCTCATGTCTCTCTCTGGTGTCTCTCTTGTGTCTCTCTCTGGTTTCTCTGGTGTCTCTCTCATGTCTCTCTCATGTCTCTCTCTGGTGTGTCTCTCTCGCGTCTCTCTTGTGTCTCCCTCTTGTTTCTCTCTCGTGTCTCCCTCATGTCCCTCTGGTGTCTCTCTCATGTCTCACTCATGTCTCTCTCATGTCTCCCTCATGTCTCACTCATGTCTCTCTCATGTCTCCCTCATGTCTCACTCATGTCTCTCTCATGTCTCCCTCATGTCTCACTCGTGTCTCTCTCATGTCTCTCTCGTGTCCCAGAGGCCCACCCGTGGGCTCCCAAGCCTGAGGTCCAGCGCAGCGCCACCATCTCCACCAGCAGCCTGACGCCCATCAAGTCCTCGCCCATCCTCAACAACGGCTCGCCCACCATCCTGGGCAAACGCAGCTACGAGCAGCACAACGGCATGGAGGGTGAGTGAACCAGAGTGGGAGGGAAGGACAAGAGAGTAGAATGGATGTTTTATTCCACAAAACCCCTTGATCAAAATGCCACCTAGTAATGAAAGTGTCTGCGGTCACCAGCCCAACATTACATATGCCATGAGGGCTGCAGAGTCCTCTGATGCACATTTTCCTTTAGTTGTGTGTGTGTGTGTGTGTGTGTGTGTGTGTGTGTACATGCTAAGTCTTACAGTGTGAGTTTGACCGGCTGAAAATGTTTTGGTTCAAGGGTGTAGTTTGTTAGCAGACAAACACACACATAACCACAAACACACTACAAAACTCACACAAACACACACATAACCACAAACACACAACTAAACTCACACTTGACCTCCTGCCCCTGCTTTTAATGGAATGTTGAGGCTTGACTGAGGTCTGCATTTTTAACTTGCTTATCCTCTTCATTCTCTTTCTTTTCTCTGCTCTCTTTCTGTCCATCTCTCCTCTCTTTCTGTCCATCTCTCCTTTCCTTTCCTCTCCTCTCCTCTCCTCTCCTCTCCTCGCCTATCCTCCTCGCCTATCCTCCTCTCCTATCCTCCTCTCCTCTCCTCTGTCCATCTCTCCTCTCTTTCTGTCCATCTCTCCTTTCCTCTCCTCTGTCCATCTCTCCTATCCTCCTCGCCTATCCTCCTCGCCTATCCTCCTCTCCTATCCTCCTCTCCTCTCCTCTGTCCATCTCTCCTCTCTTTCTGTCCATCTCTCCTTTCCTCTCCTCTCCTCTCCTCTCCTCGCCTATCCTCCTCTCCTATCCTCCTCTCCTCTCCTCTGTCCATCTCTCCTATCCTCCTCTCCTATCTTCCTCTCCTCTCCTCTGTCCATCTCTCCTATCCTCCTCTCCTCTCCTCTGTCCATCTCTCCTATCCTCCTCTCCTCTCTCCATCTCTCCTATCCTCCTCTCCTCTCCTCTCTTTCCACTCCTCTTCTCTCCTCTCCTCTCCTCTCCTCTCCTCTCCTCTCCTCTCCACTCCTCTCCTCTCCTCTCCTCTCCTAGGCACCAAGCCCAAGCAACACACCCCTCAGTGGGACATCATGTCCAAGCGTGTGTGTGAGCCGGCTAGGAACGTGGCCCCCTTGCAGGATCAGGTCCACGAGCTGGACTGACATCCCCCACCCCACGAAGGTGACCCCTGCACCATACTGCACAGAGACAAGGTCAGAGCTGAATCTACACACGTAAAATAAACACACACAATAGAAACGACACACATTCAGTCATCACACAGTCTTTGTTTGGAGGTCACATATAAACTAGTGCTGTCAGTTTAACGCGTTATTAACGGCGTTAACGCAAACCCATTTTAACGCCGTCAATTCTTTTTTCGCACGATTAACGCGTTGTGAGGAGCTTTATTATTTTATTTTGTACCGCCCTGTTTTGCAAAGCAAGCCAATCCCCTTTTCCATGTTGATAAGAATATTAAAATTTTAATTAATATGATGGAAAAAAAATAATTTAATGGACTTTTAGAATAGATAAAAATTTGCGATTTAATTTTGAGTTAACTATGACAAAAATGTGATTAATCGCGATTAAATATTTACATTTTTTGACAGCACTAATATAAACGTTGTCTTGTGTCTTTCGGTGAGGTACGATCACTAGTGCAGTCAACTGGACAAACCGAGCACTGTTTGACTTTTAATAACTGTGTGTGTGTGTCTGTGTGTGTCTTTGTGTCTGTGTGTGTGTGTGTATGGTCCGTTGATTCAGGCCTCAGACAGGAGGCGGCTGAGGGAAGATGATGTCCGCAGTGTTTGACCACCAGCCAGCCTGCACTGTCCACTCGGCCGGTCACTGAGCCCGAGCCTTGCAGGAACTGACCAATCGTCTCACCGGGTTATAGGCTTCGACCTATCACAGGGCTCGGCTGTCTGTACAGGACTGTTTATTCACCATTATTATAATTGTTATTATTGTTGTTGTTATTATTATTATTATGACAATGTCTGCCATTGTAATTATATTCTTGTTTTTTTTTTATCAGCTGTAATCATATGCTTATCAGTTAATTGTTGAAAAAAAATTGAAGGAATGCAAAAAAAAAAAAAAAAAAAAAAGATGAAGCCCGTATAGGTCCCGAAAAGAACTTCAGGGCCACCTGCATCAGTTTCTGCCCTGGTTTTTTTTTTGGTTCTTTTCTTTTTCCCTGTTTTCAGAAATGTCAAAATGAAAGACAAGACATGAAAGAGAGGGGGGAATGTTTTTTTTTTTTTGTATGTTTATTGACTGGATGAATACCCCCTTCTTTGTTCTGCTTGCTATTTTTGTTTTGTTTTATTTTTTTGCTTTTGTTTTTGTTTTTTGAAAAAGAAAAAAAAAATGTCCCTCTAAGTCCCTTCTGCACGCTGATGGATTTAACTTATTGAGAAAGACTAAAGACGTGCTCTTTTTTTACCTTTTCATAAATAATGCATCTTCTGCTTCGATGATGTCATTAAAAATAAGACTATTTGGTTGCTCTGCTTCTCTTGTGAATATATAAACAACCTGTAGGAGGCACTGTGGCACACATTTGTACATTTGTAATACTTGCTTAATTGGAATGGGCTGATTTGAAAGTACAATATTGTATTAAAAAATGGTCTTGGGGACGGAAGGACAGACTTATTTTCATGAAATGACAAATGGCTGCGGAAAAGAGGAGATGGTTGTTTTTGGGCTGGGGAAGCTTTTGATTATGTGCCCCATGAAAAGAATATTAACAATTGAAACAGCGAGTTGTACCACACAGTCATTTCTTAGCAGGCTATTCCTTGCGAGTTCGAAACCTGGTGGTTTGACCTTAAACTAACTATAGCTAGGAGTCTGTCATATGATTGGCTGTGAATCTGTTCCGTGGGACACCTGCTGTGTGTTGTGTCCTGCAGCATACCCTAACGGGACACAAATGGTAACTAGTAGGCTACGTACTATCCGGCCACCCGCCCACCACCCGACTATCCGACACGACCGTTTGAGTAGCTTAATGGCACCTTATGTCAAGCTTTCCTGAACCCCAGATTGTTTCACACATTGACTGAAGGAGATTTAAAGTTATGATTTATGACAAAGGGTAGGTTGATGGGCCTTACTTTGATGCAAGCACAATTAAATGAAAAATCCCTTGTAATTTAGCTCGACATCGTAAGTTTGTTCTACCTCTAGTCTGTCTCTATGACTCCCACTCATCTCTTCTATTATTGATGGTCTGTGGACTGCTTTAGGATGAAACGGAAACAGCATAGTTGAAGTCGAGTCTGCCCCATGGGTGACAATGAGATTAAGTTTTACTAGTGGGTTATAGTGTGTGACATGGTTATGTCATCATGTATGATAAATATATAGTCCCGATTGGAACATAGTTCCAACACTTTGATAGTATGCCAGAGACAGAGCGACTCGTCAAGTTAGGTGATTCAAAAGTGAAGGATTCTCTGACAGAATTAATACACAGGTCGATACACGCAGACGTCAGTGATAAATATTCTTTGAAAAGAATATTCTGAAAAGTCTTTGAAAACGTTTCTTTGATTTCATCCCTTTGGGAGGTACTTCATAGATCTACAAGTATCCCATAGATGAAGAACCCTGGAGAGAACCTACTTGCCAGTTCTAAAACAACTTCTTTTTTTTTGTCAGTCAACTGTTCTTTGAATGAAAAAACAAACATTTGATGCTAAACCTTCAGGTGTCTGAAGACCCCAGAAAAAAAACTCCAGTATTTGTGGAGGCTCCACCTCCTTGTACGACTGATTTGATGAAGGCAGTGGTCCCTGGAGAAGTGGGTATACTCTAAGAAAAATTAAGCAGCCCATACAGCACAGGATAAACACCCTGTTTTGAGAAGTGGGTATACTCAATGCTGACTGAAAAATAAGTGGGTATACTCAATGCTGACTGAAAAATAAGTGGGTATACTCCGTACACCTGCGTATACCCTGGACTACACCAGTGGATGAAGGTACCGGGTGTCACTGCCATCCCCAGCTGGTGAGCGGTCAGCCGGTGACACTGGATACACACCTTCCCCCTCCCTGCTCCCACCTCTCATCACCCATGAAATATTTGTTAGGTAGCAGGTGGTAAACGGAAAAAGATATCTCCATGACACCTCTGAATAGAGACCTGGACCTCTAACAGGTGAGTCACCACGGAAACAGTAGATTAGGGCACTGGTTTCAGGATCATTTAAAAAATACTGTTTAAATGGCTAGGTTATGGTACTACCATGGTTAATGTAGGTTAAACTCAGGCAGTTTTAGTGGCAATTGCGGTGATACTCTGTATCAGGTCATGTGAATCATCAACTAGACCTTTGTGTTGGGAAAGGTCAGAGACTAGATGGCCTACTGGTGGAACTGCTTAAATGTATCCAACCCTTTTACTTTCTGTTAGCAAATGATTATGAAGCTAAAAGATGTGGCATGAGTATTGCCTCTGTGCTTGCTGGCGCCATGGAGGTGATAGTTTCTGCCAGACTTTCTGAGAAGACACTTTTTTAGCACATCAAACACTGTCATTATTACTTCAAGTTCCACCACAAACTTTCTCATCATCAATTGGCCTAACTCAACAGTGGCTGGCAACTTAAGCCAATACCATCCAAATTTGTAGGAATAGGCACAATTTCATCCTCCAATAGACTAACAAAGGCGATAGCAAATCATTTTCTTTCATCCTGACCCTTTGCCTTGGCTCACCTTAGAATGCAGCGAGGCTCTTAGAGAGGCTTTGTATGGCTACTGAAAGGTTGCCATGACATCCAGGCAACCCAGTGAACCCTGTCCAGAACTCCTGGTCTGAAGGCTTTGTCACGTATGGAGCCTCTAATCACTCTGGTATTTTTTATGACTGGGTTCATGAGGAATAACTCCCCAATTTAACAGCTAAATGCTTGTCTGTTGTTTTGGTGGAGAGAGTTAAGATGTCTTATTCTAGTTATTTTGAACTTCTTTAATTAAGTCAATCAACACTGAACACCAGATGTAGCTTAACATCTTATCTTGACATAGGCCTAGGGACATGAAAACTTGTATTGGTGGTGTAGACACAGGAAGTGTGTATTACATGTGTATAAAAGCGAATTAAAAATCAGGACATTGAATATAGCCTAATTTATAATGAGACATTTAAAAATAATACACTAATTGACACTGCATATCCCTATCATATAAAAAGGAACTTTGAAATAGACTCTGCTTAATTGCTTGTTCACCATTCAAACACTTAGTTAAATCTTGTGGAGGAAAATGTTGTGAAGGGATGGGAAATCTACCGGCCACGAAATAGTTAAACAAGAGAGCCGGGTCTGAGAAGCCGAGCATGTGCTGCGAACTGCTGCAGTGAAGTCAAAATGTGTCAATTTCCATTGGATGGCAGAAAGAGAGAGAGCTAAAGAGAGACAAGGGGGGAGAGAGAGAGAGAGTCCGACCGACGCGCCAGTGGCCGAAAACCTACGGAAAGCTTGGACATTTGCTTTCTTTGAGCCGTTTAAACAGAATTCGCTCCATTCATTTTCAGGGGATTCACATCTAAAATTTGACGGTAAGCATTGTAACTATGTTCACAGTTTCTGCCAGATGCCGGATATCTTCGGTGTTATACCAAAACAATCATAGCCTAGTGCAAAAGATCCCGTTCTCAGTGAGGTTTATGTGTTGCCTTTAAAGGCTAAGTCGTAACCTGAAGGGATGCCACACGCGTTGCCTTTGTGTCGATATTATTACCGCTGAATGAACATTAATTTCGCTGGGGAAAAACCGTTGTTCTTATAGTGGCTCTGATGTGTCACGGCTCCCAACTCAGCTGTCCCACTTCTTCAAACGATATGCCTGTCACTATGGGTATAAATATTTATTTTCCACTGGCAGTAGGGATTTCTACAGTTTAGGATGATCATATTCACAGTCCTGAATATGTCACTGCTACATCAGGCTACTTTACCGCAAAAAAAAAAAAACGTGCCTCGTAATTTTACAAAGCTTCTGCATACATAGTCTTAAAATTGTCTGTTTAAGGACAAACGTTTTCGGGGCATCGTCCGGGGAACTGACCGCGGAACTGGCCTCATGAGGTGCTGTGACGCATTGAATCATTTGATACTTAAATTCATTTGATCTTTCTCCAGCCGGTGCGTGATGCTCAAGCGTCTGTGTTCTCCCACGTCCGCCAAGGCCTGCTCTGTTTTGAACCCCCAAAAAAAACCGGCGAGGAAGAGTATTTATGTGTACGTTGCTGCCAAGAAATAGTTTCGTATTTTCCTCTTCTGCTGATCCCTTGTGAAACCACCGGGTCGTTTGACTAACGGGCTCGCAGGAACTTGAGCGCTCCAGTCATGTGTGCACCCCTCAAGCTACATAACAACCGACCGTCCAAGCACCCTATAAGGTTCTCCGTGCTGACAACCAATCGTTAACAAGCTTCAAATACAAGGGGAAAGGAAGGCATGATTGCATGGCCAAAGCAAAACACTGAAGTTAGATGATCTTTTTCATGCGTCTTCAGCGCACCTGCCGTAAGCCCAGAGCAGGAACGGTGATGTGAGCAGCAGAGCTGTCGGCTGGGACAGTTAGTGCGATAGGGATGTAAAGGTCATTGCGCACCCCTTACTATCCTTCGCAGTGGCGTCGTTTCGAACAAATTACATTGATCTGCTCACTGCAGGTGCACGTTTCTGTGTGTGTTAATGTGTTCTTGTCAAGATGGTTAGGGAGATCGCAGGCTTCAGCTAAAAATACCCGTAGGTGACTTACAAAACTCATTTCCATCTGTATTCTCTCTGATGAGAATCCTGTAAGGGTTTTTTACTATTTTAACATAACTTGAAAAGCATCCTATCTGATAGAGTTTTTTGAAGTAGAGAACAAAGTGTATTGCCATTACTTCCCTCACCAACTAATACATAGGCTAACTGTCAGTTTCATCTCTTGGTTGATTCCGTTCAGGTTTAGTTGATATAAAACTACTATAGAAGATGAATACTGAGTTTAGGGCTAGTAGAATACTTTCTGTCAGTGAACAAAACATCAACTCTGTGTAGGTGGTCTGAATCAATCTACTCTGCAGGGGATCTGCTCTGTAAACTAAAACCTGCTGCCAGATAGAAGAATTTATTTTAAGCACACACACACACACACACACACATACAATTTTGAACTGGTCCATGTTATGCTGGTCGGACACCTTATTGGGGTATTCCGTGGGCACATTATGGATTATTTGGAGGAGATTCCCATCGACCTAACTCTCGAGGATGAATATGTGCATTAACATGAATCCTAGAGTTCTTTGCTGGGCTGATATTTAGGACCATTATGGATCTTGGCACCGCCATGGCTCTGACCCAAGCCTTCCTTAAGCCCCTAGCCGCTCCTAATCCCATGGACTCGACCCACATGTACGCCAGGCCGGAGGAGTTCTAAGCCCCCGGGCCTCACACTCCAGCTGGCCAGAGGGGGGACCTGTTTCGGACTGCATCAACTAAAAAAAAAGAAATGCCTTAATACCCTGACGCAGAATTCACCAACACAGCTGACACACAGAGACTCACGCAAAGGCGTGATTAGGAATTTAATAACATTGAATGAATCTTGGCATGGCAGTAGACTTAAGGGATTTATGTTGATCTTGTTTTGCTTTTTTTATACTTTACTATTGTAAGAAGTTGATTTGCCACACAGCAGCACACAGCTTTTTCAAGAGCCCTGGTCTGTGTGGCTGGAGGGCGGTCACAGCACTCTGCCATGCTGTCATCTACAACCTTGAGCTGGGACACAAAACTGACAAAGTCCAATCAGTCAGACAGACTGTGGAGGTTGTTGGCTCCAGGTTGTACTTGCGCTTCCAGTAAGACCTTTAAATGAAAGGCTATTGGGCCAACGCTGGCCATCAAACCACTAAATAGAATTGAACGACTTACTGTGGAGGTTGGTGGCTCCAGGTTGTCCAGTAAGACCTTTAAATGAAAGGCTCTTGGGCCCAGGCTGGCCATCAAACCACTAAATAGAATCTCCCTAGCTAATGACCTTACTGTAAGCCTGGCGGCCCTTTGAGGACTATCTGTTTGTTGTGCCTGTATCAAACTGATGTGGGCCACAGAGAGAGGTCAAACCAGTGCACCTTCTAGCAGTCTAGGTAGTATAGTGTGCCTAATTAGTGATGTCTTGTGGTATGATCTTAGTGTATTGGTAGTGTGGTATTAATCAAGCACACACCTACAGTTTTAAATGGGATAGTTGATTGATTGATTGATTGATTTATTTAGGCCTCGGAAAACACATTGAGGAATTAAATCCTCATTTTCAATGGTGCCGAGGGTACAATGAGAGTTAATACATTGAATAAAAATAAAATAGATAATATAAATATGCATATTAAATAGTCCAGGAGTACAAGGGAACGGTCATAAATAACATTTTTGAACATCCAGTAAATCCATTCAAATGCTATGGTTAGGTCAACAGTTACAATCACTGCTAGATGATGCTAGTTTGGTCTTTTGCTGTGTCTGTCAGCATCAAAGTGAGTCCATGCCTTGGGTTTTGATTATGCCAAACTGGAGGGGAACTATATGAATTGTGGTCAATGCTGTGGTACTCTTTGGCTGTGACCGCAGTGGTGTAGTTGTCCCTGAAGAAGTGGGTATAATCTTAATTTAGAGAATTTTTTTTAAGCAGCCCATACAGCAAAGGATAAACGCCCTGTTTTGAGAAGTGGGTATACCTAATGCTGACTGAAAAATAAGTGGGCCCTGCGTATACCTTGGACTACACCACTGTGTGACCGTGTGTTTTATTTTTAGCTGTTTGTTTTGCTGGCTCATCAAACACTCTCTCTGAAGAGCAGCCCTGATGGATCTGGAAATGGAAAGGGTGATGACCAAGTGTCTGCCCTGCTATAATGGAGCTGCCTTTGCCACACTGCTCGGAAAGAGAGGACCTTGATAGAGTGTTTCCTGATGGGAAGTGGACTTGCTGACTCGGCAGAGACGCTAATGTCGGTGCTGTCTGAAGGAGAGCTTTGGCAGGCAGGGTTGCGGATTTATCCGATGCCTGAAAGTCATATATCGGCGTCCTATGACCTCATACACAGGGGGTTCAGGAAGTGTAACGTACTTTCAGGCATTGGTAGTTTTTAGCCTTATACTCTAACCCTAACCCTAAAAAATCCTAAGAAAAAGTAGATTCTGACACTTAGAAACAGTACGTCACTTCCGGTATATGACTTTCAGGCATCTGATAATTCCGCAACCGTCTGAAGGAGAGCGTTGGCAGGCAGTTCACATGACCGTCAACAAATAACATGAGTAAATATGACATCCCGAATTACTTAACTTCCTATATCCTGTTTATATATACTGTATAATATTTATATATATTATATTATATATGTCGTGGGTGATCACATGGTGTTTTTACATGTGACAGATAATGCCTGAGATGAAGGCGTGGTGCTGTTTTAAGTTGGTTGTGATATACTTTATAGACATAGTCACTCTTCCACCTGCTCACTCATTCATCTACTCACTCTTCCGTTCACTCGTGTGTGTGTGTGTGTGTGTGTGTGTGTGTGTGTGTGTGTGTGTGTGTGTGTGTGTGTGTGTGTGTGTGTGTGTGTGTCTTTTCTCTTCAAGAGTGACCTTAAAGTGGGAAAGCTCTATTTATCTGCTTTCCATTAATATCCCTCCCTCTCTCTCTCTCTCTCTCTCTTTCTCTCTCTCTCTCTCCATCCCCCCTTCAGAGGTGGTGGAGCACTGTCATTGTTATTCACTTGGTAATCCTTTAAATTCACATAAATAGGCATCTATACCACTCAAAGCACTACAGCACAGCAGTACTTAACATGTTTGCTGTGATTTTTTTAAACTCTGTCTGCCAGTCCCACAGATACCCTGCAGTACATAATCTGACCTTCAGAAGAAAAACGCAGATGTATTACTGAATGAAGTGCATGTTATGTTAACTTAAACAATAACTTCAACAGCCACCTCTACGGCAATTATCAAGACAAGTGCATGTAAGCCTAAAGCCAGGCACATCCTCTGATGTTACATACGTTTGTCTCACTCTCTTTTAGCAAGCAGCCCACTTATTGTAGATGGGGCATAAGCGCCCATAAGTGTCCATGTCCCAACCCTCGTACTGCCCTGTGGGACAGGCAAGACTTTGGCAGTGGAATCGAATCAGTATCCAATGAACAATGCAAAGGGCCCATGGTATAGCATTACTCGTGACTGTGCGTTTAGAGACTAAGCGTTACAGCCTCCTCCTCCGTGTGTGGTAGAGGTCAGAGGGGGTAAATGGGAGATCTAGTTCGGCGCCGGGCCATTTCCACGTCTCAGCAGAACACAAGTGGAGGCGACGGGGGCTGATGGAGACTGGGTGACACCCCACTCCGTCCTCCGTCTTCTGGTCTGTTTCTGAAGCATCGATTCCATGGAGGGCACTCGTGGCGTCTGCCAGCTGCTGACTGGAGCTGTTTTAGAGGAACAGGAGAGGTGGGGATGTGTTTAGCGACATCATTTCCTGTTTGCCGTGTTTGTCTCTGCTCTTCACTTACCCTCGTGGCTCAGGTCGCTTCAGGCTTGCCCTTCAGACTGCTCAAAAACACGCTGAACCAACTTGTCCATTTAAGATACTATTTAGGGGGGGCACTGTGGCGCAACCAGTAGCCCCGACCACATTCGGGCTTGATGCCCATGGAGGACACAGGTTCGATTCCGGCCTGATGTCATTTCTCCTGTCAACTCCCCACCTCTTCTCCCTCTCACTTCCTGTCACACTCTTCTCTCAAGTATCTATTTAAAAAAAGATACTATTTATTTAGTAATTCAGCTGTCTGTGGTATCCCTCCAGTGCCACCCACCAAAGGGAACCATCAAATGGAATTACAGTTGATTTGTTTGTTCAGTCGTTTGGCCTTGATCTGGCAAACAAACATACACATGCAGGCGGAGAGCACAGAGCACACACAGATATCTGAAATATCGTGAACACAAACAGATACAAATCAAACTCAGCCACAACAACAGCTTTACTGGGCTGTTTACTCCTATTGCCTCTGCTGCCACATAAAGATCATCATGTTGACCTATTGCACAATAACTTGCACTGGGCTGTTCTGTCACGCCTGCGTTTAGCATTGCTTAAGTATGCCCGTCGGCACAACTGACAACCTGCCCACAAGAATTTGAATCTCAGCTTTTTCTCTGCAATCCTCCCTTTAGACTTCCCTCTGTCATAAATGCTTCTCCACCCTCCACAAACAACACGTTTGCTTGCGCTGCGTGGCACACCACACCTACGTCTGTAAGCACAAGCTCTATGCAGAGGCACAGTGGTAAAGGAGGTAGAGAAGTCGTTTAGTTATCAGAAGGTTGCTAGTTCGATTCCCTGTCGAAGTGTTCTTGAGCAAGACACTGAACCCCTAATTGCTCCTGATGTGTAGTGTGCCATCAGTGAAAATGTAAAATGTGTATACACTGTAAGTCGCTTTGGATAAAAGCTAAATGACTGAATGTAAATTAGGCACACTGGGCGGAGAGATTGCTGTGGGATGCAGGGGGGGTCACCCAGTCAGGAGGGGGCTGCTGTGAGGCCGTGGCCTGGGGGGATGGGGGTAGTAGGTTCAATCAAGGATCGATCAATACGGGGCCTGAATCATTTTAGTGTGTGGTTGGGTGGGGGTGGGGTGACTGGACACATGGGTGGGGGTGGGGTGACTGGACACATGAGCAGACACACACAAACACACACACATGAGCAGACATGCATCTATACACACACACACACACAAACACACACACATGAGCAGACATGCATCTATACACACACACACACACAAACACACACACATGAGCAGACATGCATCTATACACACACACAAACACAAACACACACACATGAGCAGACATGCATCTATACACACACACACACACAAACACACACACATGAGCAGACATGCATCTATACACACACACAAACACAAACACACACACATGAGCAGACATGCATCTATACACACACAAACACACATGAGCAGACATGCATCTATACACACACACACACACACACACACACACACACACACACACACACACACACACATATCCTTTTATAGCATTAAAACCCAAGGTGAATCTACCATCAAATCTTTGCCAAGAACAGGCAAAGTTCCATTCATGTTTGTGAACAGATGCTCTAAAAGACACATTTAGACAGAGAGAAGATTATCTGCAGGAGTATGATATGCAAATGTTGGTTGTTATTTTGACATGTTACCCTTTCTGTATTTCTGGCATGGGTTGAAAAATAGCCTCAATGCGTCCTAGCATGTTGAGGGGTAATGCACTGAACAGAACACTGGAACAATCACAAGTCCATCTTGTTCTGTGCCTCCTTTGTTGCCATGGATACTATATAGCACTGCCCATCTGTGTGTCAGCCATGATTGGTCTTTGGGTTGTTTGGTTTAAGTGCGGAGATACAATGCCAGCTGAGAAGATAGCATAAAATACTCTGGCATGACTGGTCCTGAATATCCTCTGTGGACACACACACACACACACACACACACACACACACACACACACACACACACACACACACACACACACACACAAACACACACACACACACACAGACACTCACTTCACTTCACACACAAACACACACACACACACATACACAGACACACACACACACACAAGTACACACACAAACACATTGACACTCACTCCACGCGCGCGCACACACACACAAGCATCTTTTCCATCTCTGTCAGACATGAGCTCAACTGCGAGAGCCTCTAGTGGGCCAGTCATCTGGTGTGGAGGGGGCGAAGGACTGACAGAGGAGGATGGTGTTGGACGATGGAGTGGAGGAAGAGAGAGAAAGAGAGAGAGAGAGATAAAACAGAAAGGGTTGGCTCAGACGTGGCAAATACACTGGGTGAAAGGGGTAGAATACATGGAGAAAGAGAGAAAAAGTGTATCAGTTTGTATTTGTTAGCAGTGTGAATCTGGGCTTTGCTC
>NC_137911.1:28909027-28919027 GCF_963457725.1 Sprattus sprattus | reverse complement strand
CTCTTATTCTGTCAGAAGCCTTTAGCTGCGTGTTATAATGCCGTGAAAAGCAATGCTAAAACAGAACTAGCCATTAATTCACATTTGTATTGTACTGTACTGAATGCACTGATGTACTTACCACCAGGTTGACCTACTGTATTGATTCAATTAAATGCAGCCACACTCGTGGCTTAAGCGGATCATCTGATCAGTCCTCTTGGCAACTTCAGAGTGTTTATGTTGACATGGCATTGACTAAGTGAGCTTTTGCACAGGGCATTTGCTGTAATAAACTGTTGACAATATGTGGTTATCATTTCTTTCTACTATGACTGTCTTTATCAACGATCAGGCGGAGCCAGTGTTTTGCTCAGGGAACAATGCAATTGCAGTTACTTTAGCTACTGCCACCTAGTGGTTACATTTTGGATCATCGCATCTATTTTTAATGGTTGTTGGCCAACTCTTCCAATTTTGACTGTTGACATCTTGTCTGGGAATTCCCTGCCCCTTCACTGCATTGCATTTGCTCAGTTAGTCTGGCCAACTATCATCAGCGATCCACTTCACTCACGTAATTGGACACGCCTTTAACCAATCAGACCAACGATACTATACAACGATACAACGATCGGTAATAAAGCAAACACATATTTTTTCTGTATGAATTGTTCCAGGGCAAGTTTCTGTTCTGTTTTCAAAGAAAACTTGCCTTATCGAAGTTTTGCGGTGCTTCGGCGGCCACCATGTCCAATGTTTAAAAACTCTCCGTGCAGTAGATTTTGTAACGTAGCCGTGGTAAGTTTAAATCCGCCAATGGTGCGCCAGGTAGCCAAAAGCCAGTTTGTGATTGGCTCCAAGGATTGTGGAAATCTTGAAATGAACGGCTATCCAAAGTTGGCCAGACCCAGTGCAGAGGCAAAATCAATTTGGCCGGAAGAAGTGGGGCGGGACTTCCCAGACTAGTTGACATCCTCATCTCTTAAAATAAGCCTCTCAGCAACTGTCAGATGCCCATGTCTGCACCTCTATGCTCTGTCCTGCAGGGGGCAGCAATTCACCATAATGCAGCTGTTGATAAAAGACGGAAGTAGTCAGTCTGAAGCTCGACCGCAACCTTCTCCTGTGAGACTACAGTCACAAGCGCTGCTCCAACTGGCAGCGGACAGACAAGAGAGCTGATCCAATGGTCCCTCCCGCGGGACTTCAGGATGCCAACCTCCGTACACGTGTACAGGATGATGGAAACTGTTTCTACATTTGATTCAGTATACAGGCATGTGTTGTTGAAATAGTTTGTGTCCTGAAAAGAAGAGAGATGCTAATATCTAAAAATCTGTATTTATTTAGAAGCTCGACTGTAAGAGTTTGCGAACGATTTTGATCAAAACCTCTGTGTGTCCCTTACATATTCTAATTCATCACCGAGTATTAATCTGCCTTATCCCTTATACTGTTTTGGTACGTGGGAGAGAGGATGTAATGTCAGTCAATGACCACACGATGGCGATCTGTTTCCAACAAAATATTTTCCATTTTCAAGGCCACTCATTTAGTGTTACTGACATTATAACTGACATTTTAAGTATACAGTGTAATACAAACATACACCATCATATATTTTTTTGCGTTAATGTTGGAAACTTCAAAATGTGACAGTATTAGTTGACATGCATCACAAAAATGGTTTGAACTTGGATTTCTAAGATACATTCAAGTATATTTAGAAATCAATCCGAATTCCTTGTACTTAAACTGATGAAAGATGATTGATAAATGTTGGACTACATTCCTCGCACTTGCCTTATCGAAGTTTTGCGGTGCTTCGGCGGCCACCATGTCCAATGTTTAAAAACTCTCCGTGCAGTAGATTTTGTAACGTAGCCGTGGTAAGTTTAAATCCGCCAATGGTGCGCCAGGTAGCCAAAAGCCAGTTTGTGATTGGCTCCAAGGATTGTGGAAATCTTGAAATGAACGGCTATCCAAAGTTGGCCAGACCCAGTGCAGAGGCAAAATCAATTTGGCCGGAAGAAGTGGGGCGGGACTTCCCAGACTAGTTGACATCCTCATCTCTTAAAATAAGCCTCTCAGCAACTGTCAGATGCCCATGTCTGCACCTCTATGCTCTGTCCTGCAGGGGGCAGCAATTCACCATAATGCAGCTGTTGATAAAAGACGGAAGTAGTCAGTCTGAAGCTCGACCGCAACCTTCTCCTGTGAGACTACAGTCACAAGCGCTGCTCCAACTGGCAGCGGACAGACAAGAGAGCTGATCCAATGGTCCCTCCCGCGGGACTTCAGGATGCCAACCTCCGTACACGTGTACAGGATGATGGAAACTGTTTCTACATTTGATTCAGTATACAGGCATGTGTTGTTGAAATAGTTTGTGTCCTGAAAAGAAGAGAGATGCTAATATCTAAAAATCTGTATTTATTTAGAAGCTCGACTGTAAGAGTTTGCGAACGATTTTGATCAAAACCTCTGTGTGTCCCTTACATATTCTAATTCATCACCGAGTATTAATCTGCCTTATCCCTTATACTGTTTTGGTACGTGGGAGAGAGGATGTAATGTCAGTCAATGACCACACGATGGCGATCTGTTTCCAACAAAATATTTTCCATTTTCAAGGCCACTCATTTAGTGTTACTGACATTATAACTGACATTTTAAGTATACAGTGTAATACAAACATACACCATCATATATTTTTTTGCGTTAATGTTGGAAACTTCAAAATGTGACAGTATTAGTTGACATGCATCACAAAAATGGTTTGAACTTGGATTTCTAAGATACATTCAAGTATATTTAGAAATCAATCCGAATTCCTTGTACTGAAACTGATGAAAGATGATTGATAAATGTTGGACTACATTCCTCGCACTTACTCATGAATCTTCAAAGAGATTCAAACTTGATACTAATTCCAAAATAATGAGTCCTAAGAAAGATAGCGAGACAAAAAAAAGGGAGGGAGAGGTATAACTGCACACTAAAAAAAGAAGAAAAGACAGATAGAAGACAGAAAACACGAGTATGACCAGCGTCTCTTCTGTTCCCCCTTTCACCTGCTGTACACTTCAGCCTTCTTTTCTCCTTTCAAGTGCAGCTTTTCTTTAAGTAGCTGACCTCACGCCCCTCTTCCACCTATTAGCACAGAGCCTGTAATGGCTGCTGATGGTTCCCTCTGACATCACTGCCCAAACCTCCCACGACACCCCCCCCCCCCCCCCCCCTCCCACGACCCCCCCTCCAGGAGGTGCACTCCACCATAATCCATTCACATAACACTTTTCCAAAAATGTGGACAGTTCTCTTGTCTGTAATGATTTACAGCGTCTTGAGAATAAGTGAGTCATTTGTGTTGTGGTTGATGGTAAACTGTGCAGAGAGGAGAGGAGCGGAGCGGGTGGCAGAGATCATTTAAAGGGGATCGGCTGAGAGGCAGATGAGGAGGGGTGTGTGTGTTGAAGCTGCGCTAACAGGGTCTGTTGTGTTGAGTGATACTAAGTGTGTTAGATGTGGGGTTCGAAAGGGTACGATTGGGTGTATTTGAGTACAGCCAAAGTGGAGAGGAGAGGAGATGCTATGCTGTGCTGTATAATGATAGGTGGAGGCTTCAGAGTTTGCCCTGGAGGTATCGGGGAGGTTTAAGCGGTGTTAGAAGGGGCATTAGTGGCATCAATGGTAAGTGGAGAGGAGAGGAGATGCTATCAGTGGTATCAATGGTTCTGGCTATGCTGGGAACTGAACATAGACTCTTACACTAATGTGTGCTGCCCTGCCTCGAGGCCAGTCTTGGAACTGAACATAGACTCTTACACTAATGTGTGCTGTCCTGTTTGTTTCAAGGCCAGTCTTGGAACTGAACATAGACTCTTACACTAATGTGTGCTGTCCTGTTTGTTTCAAGGCCAGTCTTGGAACTGAACATAGACTCTTACACTAATGTGTGCTGCCCTGTTTGTTTCAAGGCCAGTCTTGGAACTGAACATAGACTCTTACACTAATGTGTGCTGCCCTGTTTGTTTCAAGGCCAGTCTTGGAACTGAACATAGACTCTTACACTAATGTGTGCTGTCCTGTTTGTTTCAAGGCCAGTCTTGGAACTGAACATAGACTCTTACACTAATGTGTGCTGTCCTGTTTGTTTCAAGGCCAGTCTTGGAACTGAACATAGACTCTTACACTAATGTGTGCTGCCCTGCCTCGAGGCCAGTCTTGGAGGTGAAACATTGACTTTGCAGCAACGGTGGCTGCACCTGCACCTGCCGTACTTGACGTCAGCGTTCAGCCGTTATGTGAGCGTTTTGTGTGTTTATCCACCCCACCACACCACACCACACCACACCACACCACACCACACCACACCACCCAACACCACCACACCACACCCCACCCCACACCACCCCATCCCACATCACCCAACACCACCACACCCCTGCCAACCCTGCCGGTGGGCATACATAACGCAGAGAGGGGGCAGGTCTCCCAGAAGGCCTTGAGGGAGGCTCACCGTATCGCTCACAAATCTGTGTGAGCAGCTGCCTGCAAGACCTGATCAGGCAAAGATAAGAGCAGAGTCGAGCCCTGCCTAACCCCCTTCTCTCTGTCTCTCTCTCTCTCTCTCTCTCTCTCTCGCTCTCTCTCTCTCTCTCTCTCTCTTGCACTCACCCTCTCTCACTCGCTCTCTTTCTCTCTCTCTCTCGCGATCTCTCTTGCACTCTCTCCCACTCACTCGCTGTCTTTCTCTCTCACTCGCTCTCCCTTCATCACTCTCTCTTCACTGTATTTCTCACTGTTTCACTTTTCCACATTGCAGATTCAGCATGCGCTGTAATGACATCCAAACGGTGCCATTTCTTTTCACGGAGGCTGCTTTGACTGGCCCCTAAGGCCTTGTGGACGCTCACTCTATGCAATATCTTCTCTCACTTTTTCCCCAGTGCTTTTCCAAATGCGTCAGTTATACAGTTCTCACTCTATAATAATATGAGGTCACAAAATCCATCTCTCTTCCTCCGCTCTCTCTTTCTCTGCTCTCTTTCTCTCTCTGTGTACTGTATGTGTGTTCATGCGCACGTCTGTGCGTGTGTGTGTGTGTGTGTGTATGTGTGTGTTCATGCAATTGTGAGTTTGTGTGTGCGAGAAGGGAAAGTGAGAACGTTTTGAATGTGGTTCACCTTCAAATCAGGTACTTGTAAACATCCTTTGAAAGTGATTGTCTATTGCAATACTGTAATGCTTTGAGGTGTGTGCTTCTCTGACTGGTTCTCCAAATGCTGTTTTTAATTCTGCATCTGGTGACCTCTCCGAAACCTAAAGTCGTACTGCTACACACACATCAATAGCTCAACGCTGGGCCATCAGGCCCGTGTCTGTGTTAACAACACCAAGGTCTTAGAACTTTTTATAGGAACAATTTTATTGTTTTGGCATTGTAAAAATGAAATTGAATGGAATTGAACTAATTCCCATAGAATACACATACTGATCAACACCTGGACATAGCCAACATCACCACTACTCTAAAGGTGCTAGATCAGTGCATGTTCATATGATCAAATCAAATCAAATCAAACTTTATTTGTACGGCGCATATCATACACAAAGGTAACACAATGCGCCTCACAGTAGGAAGGAAAGAAAAGGGGGAGGGGGGGGGGGGGGGGTTTATAAATACTTGTAAAGAGACACAAATAGAAAAATAAGTAAACGTTACATAAATGTTAAATAGATACATTTTACATGATACCAGGGCACCACATGATGAATCACAGTCAATTTATTGAAGTTGGTCACATGATAACTAACCTGAAATAGGTCAGCCTGAGGTTGGCGTAGGAATGGTTCACGAAGGCCCTATAACAGGGCTCTCAAACTCAAATTACCTGGATGAGCGTCCAGTCTGGTCATTGGGGGGCCAGATTTTTACGGTACACATTGGGGTGGCCCATTAAAATCAACGGATCAACGGAAAATCGACGGATTTTAAATCAATGGAACTTCGCGGGCCAGATAAAACCGCTTGGGGGGGGGGCGGAATTGGCCCGCAGGCCTGAGTTGGAGACCCCCTGGCCTATAACGAGGTGCGAGAGGTTTAACAGTAACGGCTCAGCTAAGCCCTAGTCTGAGGTCATGGAGCCGTGTCAGTTTAGGGGGCCGGGTTGCGACCTTGACTGTGACCCTGCATGTGGGCTCTGGCCGCTCTCCCGGGACACTGGTGGGTGTGTGTGACACACACATGGCCACTGTTATCCAGTACTGAAGAATGTGCCCTTGTGGGGTTGCCTGGGTATCAGGTCACCCTTTCCAGACACACACACACACACACACACAAATGCAGACATGGTTGCAGTACATACCAAATGCTGAGGGGGTGTCCCAGGTTTCAAGGGGGAGGGGGGGTCCAGATGGGGACGAGTCTGGGAATTCTTTTGAAGAGGAACCTCTGGAGACCGCGGACCTGCTGGGTGACGGATCAGGCCTGGGTGGTCTGATCTGCTGCGTTGGGTGTGCCGCTACACGGCCTCAGACAGACCAACTGTCGGCCCCCGACCCCCGGGAGAAAAGGAGACAGGATCAAACGCGGACCTGCCGGTCTGATACCGCGCGTGGAGAGGAGTGTGTGGCTAGCACGGCTTTGTGGGGCTGTGTGAGTGTGTGCGCTGGGAATCGGTGACCCGATACTGAGCTCAAACCTGTCTGTCTGTCACATACTCATATTTAATAAGGATCGTGCAGGTCCTGTGTGTGCATGTGTCGAAAGAGGGAGTGTGCGTGTATGTGTGTGTGTGTGTGTGTGTTTGCGCGTGCATGTATTCATGTGTGTGTGTGCCTGCGTGGGGTTGTGCATGTATGTGTGTGTGTGTGTGTGTGTGTGTGTGTATGCGTGTAAGTGTGTGTGTATGCGTGTGTGTGTATGTATGTGTGTTTGCGTGTGTGTGTATGCCTGTGCGTGTTTGTTTGTGTATGCGTGTGGGTGAGTGTGTACGCTACGTGTATGTGTGTGTGTGTGTGTGTGTGTGTGCGCCTGTGGGTATGCGTGCATTCGTGTGTGTGTGTGTCACCTCCATGGAAAAAAAGCAGGGTATCTAGTCTTTCAATTAGTCTTGCATAGGTTAGGAGGGATAGTTTTCACGTGCTTCTCAGCAGACGGCACAACCCTTACACCCACACACACACACACACACACACACACACACACACACACACACACACACACACCCTTCCACCCAGATGTCTCCCTCCCAGCTCTCCGTTGAGTGGGGGACACGATAGGCCGACAGAAGAATCAGATTTTATTTGCCAAGTAAGTTAGAACAAACAAGGAATTTGACCTGGTGAACTGACTCTCAATGTGCTTACACACATATTACACATAATAGACATTACAACACAATACAAAACAAACACAATAGAATACAAAAACAAACAGTTTGACAAAGTATGTCGGCCGACAGGCATCCTCCTCTAACGTCTCTCTGACAGTTTGGAGCGGCCCGTTTATGGCCTCAGTGTTGGCCTGCCGCGGAGGTTGTAAACGACTGGTGAAGACGTTGAGTCAGAACTGTAAAAACGCCAGTCTTCTAGGTGTGAACACACACTGTCGCACGGTTTTATCTGCCTCCGTAGTATGCATATTGATAAGCCCAGATTTACACACCAGTACAGTAACACACACACACACACACACATATACACACACACACACACCCAAACTGGCAGAAGTACACTTATCGCTCTTGTTCAAACATGAGCGTGTATACCTGTGTGTGAAATGCCCACGCTTCAGATCTGGTTTCCTAAAGGGCGTATCTGAGATTTCTCAACAGCCACTGAACATCTGCGTGATGTTCTCTCAGTCTGCCGAACATCCGCATGAGCAGAAGTGACTGTTGAGAACGCGTACATATGCCTGACTGATATCACCTATAGCGCCACCTGTTGGTGGTTGGAAACTTCACTTTGTTTCCACACCTTGCATGTGATTGAACTCCACAGTGGGTCGAGGCAAATATTGTTGAGGGCTCTTTTGTTGAAATTCTCTTCAACCACTTCTGACAAAGGCAGTCACATAGACTCCAGTTGCATAACACACAGAGAGAGGTAAGGCTCCAGAATCAAAGGGAAATGTTTTACTGCTGTTAAAATGTTGTCATGCTGCACGTCAAGCTAGACAAAGCAGTCAAAGAACAACTTGTCATATGGTCAAGTGATGTACAATGCATACCTATTGATATCAGTGCATGTACAGTATATGGTGGCATATGGTCAAGTGATGTACAATGCAAACCTATTGATATCAGTGCATGTACAGTATATGGTGGCATATGGTCAAGTGATGTAAAATGCATACCTATTGATATCAGTGCATGTACACTGTACACCCATTATGAGTGCACTCAGTAGAACACACACACACACACACACACACACACACACACACACACACACACACACACACACACACACTGGAGCCACTCCACAAACAGAGAGAGAGAGAGAGAGTTGTACAGTATATGGTGGCATATGGTCAAGTGATGTACAATGCATACCTATTGATATCAGTGCATGTACAGTATATGGTGGCATATGGTCAAGTGATGTACAATGCATACCTATTGATATCAGTGCATGTACAGTATATGGTGGCATATGGTCAAGTGATGTACAATGCATACCTATTGATATCAGTGCATGTACAGTATATGGTGGCATATGGTCAAGTGATGTACAATGCAAACCTATTGATATCAGTGCATGTACAGTATATGGTGGCATATGGTCAAGTGATGTACAATGCATACCTATTGATATCAGTGCATGTACAGTATATGGTGGCATATGGTCAAGTGATGTACAATGCAAACCTATTGATATCAGTGCATGTACAGTATATGGTGGCATATGGTCAAGTGATGTACAATGCATACCTATTGATATCAGTGCATGTACAGTATATGGTGGCATATGGTCAAGTGATGTACAATGCAAACCTATTGATATCAGTGCATGTACAGTATATGGTGGCATATGGTCAAGTGATGTACAATGCAAACCTATTGATATCAGTGCATGTACAGTATATGGTGGCATATGGTCAAGTGATGTACAATGCATACCTATTGATATCAGTGCATGTACAGTATATGGTGGCATTCATGAGAGCTGTAGCCTTCTGACACTCCAGCCGTACTGCTGCCCTGTAATAGAGCCGTCCCAGACCAATAGAGGAATTCATGCGGTGTCAAACACTGAAGAAAGCGGATCTCAGACCAGATGGAAGAATGTGGACAAACATGAGAGAGATATGGGGGCGGGGGTGGGAGCGCGGGGGGGGGCGGCGTCAGTGTCAACTCTTCTTCTCTTCTCTTCTCTTCTCTTCTCTTCTCTTCTCTTCTCTTCTCTTCTTTTCTCTTCTCTTCTCTTCTCTTTTCTTTTCTTCTCTTCTCTTCTCTTCTCTTCTCTTCTCTTCTCTTCTCTTCTCGTCTCTTCTCTTCTTTTCTCTTCTCTTCTCTTCTCTTCTCTTCTCTTCTCCTCTCTTCTCTTCTCTTCTCTTCTCTTCTTTTCTCTTCTCTTCTCTTCTCTTCTCTTCTCTTCTCTTCTCCTCTCTTCTCTCCTCTTCTCTTCTCTTCTCTTCTCTTCTCATCAATGTGTTACACTAACCTAATTACTCATCTGCTCATTTTCTGGAAAGGTGTTATAAAGTTGACTGTTGTAGTACTCAGAAACAGCACTAACCATAAAGATGTCATGTGAGGAATGCTTGACTGTATGCATGTCTAATGATCACAGGTGTTTACAACACTGCGCTACTTTGATGCTATAGTGAACTATGGAACTACGGAATGCTTTGTGTTTGTAACAAAAACATTCCACAAAAAAGTCCACAATCAACACACTCAGAATATACAGAATTATTCATACAAATGGCTTCAGTCATAACTTTTCCACTGTGAGAAACATAGTCCCTAATTACAGTAAGGCATTCATTTACATCATATGGAAG
>NC_137911.1:28889027-28894027 GCF_963457725.1 Sprattus sprattus | reverse complement strand
CACAAAGGCGTCTTTTCAGCCTTGGTGGCTTCCTGCATGTCAAACAGGACTGCTCCGGCACATACACACACACACACACACACACACACACACACACACACACACACACACACACACACACACACACACACACACACACACACACACACACCTGCATGTCAAACAGGACTGCTCCGGCACACACACACACACACACACACACACACACACACACACACACACACACACACACACACACACCTGCATGTCAAACAGGGCTGCTCCGCTCCGGGTCCCCCGCTCTGAATGAGTTAGTCTTTAACGGCCGTATTGATCAGGCAGACGCCACTCGGCACCTCATCTGTGTGTGTGTGTGTGTGTGTGTGTGTGTGTGTGTGTGTGTGTGTGTGTGTGTGTGTGTGTGTGTGTGCACCTCTTCTCTAACCCCATCACTCTCCCCCCACTGACGCTCCACTCCTCAGTCGCCCAGGAGATGACATGTCAGATGCGGTCGAATGATGAGTTGTGTGGCTCCTTTCATTCAGCGAATACTTTTCGGCAATGACCGCACAGTACCCACAAATAAGATATGAATAACTAAGTAAGTGGCTAAAGCTGTGTAGGTGGGGGGCGTCTACGCCATTTTATGTGTCTATAGGTGGGGGCATGACTTGGTCACATACACTTGATTGCCTTCTTCGTGGCACTTCACCACAATGTGCATTGTGTTATGTTTTGATTGTAGAAATGTGTGTGTAAGCATGAGTGTGGGTGTGTGTGTGTGTGTGTGTGTGTGTGTGTGTGTGTGTGTGTGGGTGTGTGTGTGTGTGTGTGCCTGCGTGGGAGAAAGAGAGGAGGAACCATCTTGATGGTTATCATGGAACTGGACTGATCTCATTCCTGAAGTTTAAGGTCGTACAGTACCTGTCAGGCCATCCAGTAAAGCACCAAGTGTCAGCCAATCAGAGAGCAGCCCTGTCAACCATGTCACCACACACCTGCCATGTTTGTTCAACTTTGAAGATCAGACAGTGTCATGTATCACTGGGGACCTGCCCAGATACCAGCATTCTGATGGGGTTTTATTATGCTGAAATACCTCTGGGTCTCACCTGAGACTGCCACACAGAGACTTTAATTCCAGCAGGAAACACATACATCACGCTAACACACACACACACACACACACACACACACACACACACACACACACACACACACACACACACATACACACACACACACACACACACAAACAAAACACACACAGTCAGTAAACTTCACCTCACAGTACCTGCATTGGCTCCACTTCAGCCGAGTCTGCATTCAAATAACCTAGAGCTCATACATTTACATTTAGTCATTTAGCAGACGCTTTTATCCAAAGCGACTTACAAGGATGTATACACATTTACATTTCACACTGATGACACACTGCACATCAGGAGCAATAAGAGGTTCAGTGTCTTGCTCAAGGACGCTTCGACAGGGAATCAAACTAGCAACCTTCTGATTACTAAACGACTTCTCTACCTCCTGTACCACTGTTGCCCCATACACTGAAATAAAGGTGTAAACATCATCATAAGTAGCACATTCATTTGACAAGAATGTTAAAATCGCAGGTCAATTACGTAAAACATTGATGCGTGCCCTAATTTCAGCTAGCGAGTCAGAGCTTCTGGCCCAGATGGAAACAAAGATGGTGGCACCCAGGCGCTGTATAAGCCGGTCGACATTAAAACACCTAGGTATGCTGTCGAATCAAGCCGGTCGGCATTAAAACACCTAGGTATGCTGTCGAATCAAGCCGGTCGGCATTAAAACACCTAGGTATGCTGTCGAATCAAGCCGGTCGGCATTAAAACACCTAGGTATGCTGTCGAATCAAGCCGGTCGGCATTAAAACACCTAGGTATGCTGTCGAATCAAGCCGGTCGGCATTAAAACACCTAGGTATGCTGTTGAATCAAGCCGGTCGGCATTAAAACACCTAGGTATGCTGTTGAATCAAGCCGGTCGGTATTAGAACACCTAGGTATGCAGTCAAATCAAGCCGGTCGGCATTAAAACACCTAGGTATGCTGTTGAATCAAGCCGGTCGGCATTAAAACACCTAGGTATGCTGTTGAATCAAGCCGGTCGGCATTAAAACACCTAGGTATGCAGTCAAATCAAGCCGGTCGGCATTAAAACACCTAGGTATGCTGTCGAATCAAGCCGGTCGGCATTAAAACACCTAGGTATGCTGTCGAATCAAGCCGGTCGGCATTAAAACACCTAGGTATGCTGTTGAATCAAGCCGGTCGGCATTAAAACACCTAGGTATGCTGTTGAATCAAGCCGGTCGGCATTAAAACACCTAGGTATGCAGTCAAATCAAGCCGGTCGGCATTAAAACACCTAGGTATGCTGTCGAATCAAGCCGGTCGGCATTAAAACACCTAGGTATGCTGTTGAATCAAGCCGGTCGGCATTAAAACACCTAGGTATGCTGTCGAATCAAGCCGGTCAGCATTAAAACACCTAGGTATGCTGTCAAATCAAGCCAGTCGGCATTAAAACACCTAGGTATGCAGTCAAATCAAGCCGGTCGGCATTAAAACACCTAGGTATGCTGTCAAATTAAGCCGGTCAGCATAAAAACACCTAGGTATACTGTTGAATCAAGCCGGTCGGCATTAAAACACCTAGGACAGATGGAAACAAAGATGGTGGCACCCAGGTGCTGTATAAGCCAGTCGGCATAAAATCTCCTAGGTATGCTGTTGAATCAAGCCGGTCGGCATAAAAACACCTAGGTATGCTGTCAAATCAGACACGGAGGCTTTCCATGCCCATTTTTACCTGTTAGCCTTGGCGAGTGCTTGCTTGGCTGAACAGAAAGTCCTCCAAATTGCACGTCGCCTCCAGCCATGCTGGCCACTGGGCAGCAACCTCACACTCCTCCACTTCTCTCTTTTTTTTTTAAAGATTTATTTTTGGGCTTTTTGCCTTTTATTGGATAGGTAAGTGACTGTCTTGCCTGCCACTTTTGGACCCCATCGAAAGGGCTGATTATGGTGCGTTAACCAGGGGCGTTTTGGCCAATGTTTCCGAGCTGGGTTCCTGCGGTCTGAGCTGCATGGCCGACAAAGATATCGGGCTGAGCCGCTGCGAACTCTAGCTATAGACGTTAAAAGTTTGATGAGGAGGGCGTACGCACACATGCCACCTACTGCGCAAACTGTGCTGGCCTATCACCAGTGCATCAGAGCCCTTTCCCCAGGTGACCTGCATATCCACACCCAGATGGCTCGACCACGCACTCCGCATAAAGCTCTGGGATCTGGAGAGGGAGAAGGTGAAGGTGATGGAAGAAGTGCAGCATGGCATGGACACCTCCCCATGGACACCTCCCCAATGCACACCTCCCCAATGCACACCTCCCCAATGGACTACTCCCCATGCACACCTCCCCAATGCACACCTCCCCAATGGACTACTCCCCATGCACACCTCCCCAATGCACACCTCCCCATGCACACCTCCCCAATGGACTACTCCCCAATGGACTACTCCCCATGCACACCTCCCCAATGCACACCTCCCCAATGGACTACTCCCCATGCACACCTCCCCAATGCACACCTCCCCAATGGACAGAGGAGGGGGGAAGCTGTGGTGCAAGCAGCAGCCCCGTACCATGGATGGGCCTGAACGCCCATGGGGACCAGGGTTCGAGTACGACCCAACAGAGAGGGAGAACAGAAGGGGACCTAGATTCAAACCTTGTGGGACTCCAAACGAGAGGAGATGCCATCCGTACTGGCCACAAAGGTCCTGTGAACAGGAAGTAAAACACTGATGCACCATTCCTTTAATGCCAACCTAGTTCTCAAGCCGCTCAAGTAACATCCTATGTATCGGCAGCCAGTAGTTGACCCTCAGCAGCTTCGGTGAGGCCAGAGAAAGCCTCTCTCAGGTGAAGTGACAAAGGGCACCTGGTCGGCCTCTCCTGCTTCAGGTGTTTAGCAGCATTCCAGATCAATTGCTATTCGCTAACGATATGCTAGCGGGTAAAACTAACGAAATCTCTTTAAATGTGCTGACTTTGATATTATGACAAACTAGTCAACAACTGTCCTAACACAGTCAAACATCAAGCAAGTGCACCACCACAAGACAAAGCAAGACGGCAAATGAGCTACTTACTAGCCCTTGAACTCCTTCTAGTTCGTCAGCTGTATGTAGCCATGCCATCAAAGTAGGTCGGACAATGACCTGACCTAGATCTGTGTACACAATAAGATAGAGAGATAGCACCTAAGACACCACCACTCTACCCTCTACCTATTCTACACCTATATACTGCGTATACCGATACATATACACTTCAAATACAAATTTTTGTTCATGTTAGATTTATTCTTGCGCATACTTTCTCCTGTGTCCACCATGTTTTTCAGGCAGCTCCAGATCAGATGAAGGCTCAAACATAGCCACTGTGAGGTAGCACTCAAGACTCTCAGTGAAAGTTGGTGTACAGAGCAACAGCATTACTAAATGCCCTGAGCATTTTCTTGAAAGACCTATTGGGTACTTGTCAGTCAAGTAGGACAGACAAGTAAAAGAATTTGCTTGAGAATGTGCTTGCTTGTTGTGTGTGTGTGTGTGTGTGTGTGTGTGTGTGTGTGTGTGTGTGTGTGTGTGTGTGTGTGTGTGTGTGTGTGTGTGTGTGTGTGTGTGTGCGTGCGTGCGTATGTGCATGCGTGCGTGCGTGTGTGTGTGCGTGTGTGTGTGTGTGTGTGGTTGCTTTGGGTGTGGGTGTTTAGAATTAATTCACTGAGCAGACTAATGTCATTCAACTGGAAGATAGAAAAAGAGAGAAGAAAGGAGGGAGGTAGGGAAGTGAGAAGAAGGGGGAGAAGTAATTAAAAAACATGAAAGAAAGAAAGAAAAAGAAAGAAAGAGATAGAAGAGAATGAAAGAAAGAAAGAAAAACTCAAATGTTCAGGTTCAACGCACAGACTAATCAAATG
>NC_137911.1:28854027-28869027 GCF_963457725.1 Sprattus sprattus | reverse complement strand
GCTGCACGAGGGCCTGACGAGAGAGAGAGGGAAAGCTGTCTGAAGTGTTTAGTAAACACACTCTACTGTTTACAGAGTGGCTACAGAGCTGCTCTAGTGACAATGGGTAAGGAAATCCCCAATCTCTTGCTCTCGCACATATTTAGTTGGCAGGTGAAGAGTGACAGAGAAAGAAAGAGAGAGAGAGAGAGCGATAGAGAGATCTTTACTCCATTTCTTGGGGTTACTAGTTCTTTAACCCTAATTTTCTCTCAGTTTCCCCCTCGACATCCTAAATCTTTCTCTGCACCTGGCCTGTCAAACCATAAACCATCACCACTCTATGCGCCCGTGGGGATGTGCATGTGTGTGTGTGTGTGTGTGTGTGTGTGTGTGTGTGTGTGTGTGTGTGTGTGTGTGTGTGTGTGTGTGTGTGTGTGTGTGTGTGTGTGTGTGTGTGTGTGTGTGTGTGTGTGTGTGTGTGTGTGTGTGTGTGTTTGGGAGAGGGAGAGAGAGAGCGAGAGCGAGAGCGAGAGCGAGATAAAGAAAGAGTGAATGAGTGTGCATGTGTGTGTGTGTGTGTGTGTGTGTGTGTGTGTGTGTGTGTGTGTGTGTGTGTGTGTGTGTGTGTGTGTGTGTGTGTGTGTGTGTGTGTGTGTTTGGGAGAGGGAGAGAGAGAGCGAGAGCGAGAGCGAGAGCGAGATAAAGAAAGAGTGAATGAGTGTGCATGTGTGTGTGTGTGTGTGTGTGTGTGTGTGTGTGTGTGTGTGTGTGTGTGTGTGTGTGTGTGTTGCATATACAGTTGGGTGTGGACTGTTGGAAACAGGTGTGCTGATTGTGTGGGCTGTGTAACAACCCCAGAGCTAAGGTGGAGATGATTACAGTATTTGTTAAATGAAGCAGATATTATCCTTCACAAACTTACACACACACACACACACAGACACACACAAAAAACAAAGAGAGAAAGAGAGAGATAGAGAGAGAGAGAGAGAGAGAGAGAGAGAGAGAGAGAGAGAGAGAGAGCGTATATCTAGATCTTCCTGTTTGTTTGTGATGTTCCAGTCTTCCGTCTTTAGGTTGAGGTTTGCACAGACGTTCCACCCATATCTGACACGGCTCACAGCAACATGCCTTTGCTTGACATGCATGACATAGAAAGATGTGCAAACGTGTCGCTGTGGAGCAGTGTGTGTATGTGCATGTGTGTCTGAATAGGCACAAGAGAGGGGAAACAGAGAGAGTGAGAGAGAGAGAGAGAGAGAGAGAGAGAGAGAGAGAGAGAGAGAGAGACAGAGAGAGAGATATAATTATTATGTTTTGGTATTATTGTTCCACTTCTCCCTTTCCCCTTCCTGATGTACATGTATATAGATATATGTATTGTTTATGTAATCACTTTTATATATCCAACCCCAATTTGACAATACTCTACAACGTTATGGTCATGCCAATAAAGCTTCTTTTGAATTTGAATCTGAATTTGAGAGAGTAGAGAGAGAGTGAGTGTCTGCAGCTTTCTCAACTCCCCGTGTACGTAGACTAATTCAGCTGAGCCACCATAGCTCAACATGAAGGTATGGACTGTGAGAAAACCTGTCAAAACCACACTACTTCTGAGAGTCAGTTCTAAACTAACAGATGGGACTAAACGTCCCAATCAGGGAATCAGTGTATCAACAATGCCTGTTTTGAAGAGGCTTTTCTGGGAGCGCCATTTTATTTTACTGTCCTAATGAGGTTGGTGAGTCTCAGGACAGAGGCCTTGTGAGGATAAAGGTTTTACACACACACACAGACACACAGACACACACACAGAGACACACACACACACACACACACTCACACACACACACGTTTTATTTGTCTTGATTGGACTTCAGTCTGAGTCGAGGTCCACAGGGGAAGCGCCTGTGTGTCATCCGTGGGATCAGTCTATATTTGTCTGTTTGTTCACGGACTTCAGAGGCGTCACCGGCACACATGAATAACCCCCATGGGGAATGGGAAAAGGTGGGAATGGGAATAGGTGCACTGGAAGATCGTGGGTGTAAGTGGGCCGTTAATATGTAAAATATCAAAAGTGATTATCTTTGATTAAAATAAATATCGATTTGTTGTTAAGTTGTGGCCACCAGGACACAGCTGTGAATAAAGGACGATGAACACACACACACACACACACAAACACGCACACACACAAGCACGCATACACACACACACACACGCACACACACACACACACACACACACACACACACACCCACACACACACCCACCTGCCCTTGTGAGTTCCAGCAGGGTGGAGATAGTAGCATTTCCACACTGCGTTAGTGTTTGCTCAAGCCCTGATCAAACACACGGGGCGATGTGATTCCTGACAGACATGACAAAGTGTACTTTCTCAGGGAGGCCGCCCAGGCAGCCAGGTGTCCGGTGGGTGGGTGAGGGGTGGGTGAGGGGTGGGTGATGGGTGGTGGCATTTAGTTGCTCAACCTCAGCCGGGTCACAGGCAGGGCCATGCACGACGAAGGCAGCGAAGCTCAGCCTAGCAACACGAGCATCCGCAGCAGTGGCTGAGAGGCAAACGTCATACGCACAACAGAGCAGGTGTTTGTTTCCACTTTGGGGTGGAGGAGAGGCGTCTTCGGCGTCTTCGTCTTCGTCTTCCTCCTCTCCTTTCCACCTCGCCACCCCGAACACCTTCCACAGAGTACCCGCTTCCTGTTGCTCACACACACACACACACACACACACACACACACACACACACACACGCTTCCTGTTGCTCTGCTTCTGTCATGAGACAATGCATGTGGTGTGTTTGCGGCGGTCGGGGTATGCAGGCCGGCTTCGCATATGTAATGCACACACACACACACACACACACACACACACACACACACCCTCGCAAACAGGAAACAGCTCTCAGCTGAGGTACGGATCAAGCTATCTGTAAAAGTAGGTTGTAGAGAAAAAAAAGCCACACGTATCTTAACCCCTTTAAACACCTCCATCTGTGCAGAGATAAGAGGGAAAAGATTTGAGACGTTCCTTTTTCACTTTCTGCTCCTTATCTTGTATCGTAAAGGGGTATAATAGGGGCATGCGTGTGTTATCGTGTTGCTACGTTCCGTTGTCATGTTAATCTATTATTTAGCATTTCGATTGTTTAACAGACCGGGCGTTTTTTTACAAACTGGCCGATAATCGATGTAGCTATGCTAGCTGAAGTAATATCCAGCACAGTGGCCAGCACAATGTGTCTTGTGCTTCAGAAAGTGCGACAGTGGTACAGGAGGTAGAGAAGTCGTTTAGTAATCAGAAGGTTGCTAGTTCGATCCTATCGAAGCGTCCTTGAGCAGGATGCTGAACCCCTAACTGCTCCTGATGTGCAGTGTGCCATCAGTGTAAATGTCAAAAATGTATACATCCTTGTAAGTCGCTTTGGATTAAAGTGTCTGCTAAATGTAAATGTAGAAAGACCAGCTTCAAAAACCCCAGCAAGAAATGAACAAGCATCAAAACAATGGCTGAAAATGGCCATTCCTTTCGAAAGAATGTTTGACTACTATTCTGTCATTATCTACATCTGACATCTGTCGAAAGTGTCGACCGAAGCCATAACTCATTGCCTGAAGCTAAGGCCTGATGTCTGTAGTTACTCACAGTGAGCTCAGCCTTCCCCATGGGGATAGAGAGAATAGCAGCCGTGCACGGACAGTGCGCCATATTTAACCCGATGATAAGCATATGCAGAGCACTCCTGTATCCGTGGGCATCTAAGGGTCAGTGGGTTTGGTGTCTTTCGGTCCGGGAGCAGCGCAGTGAAACTCATCAGCTTGCTCAGTGGTGAAGTGGTCTCTGGAGAAGTGGTTATACTCTTAATTTTTTTAAAGCAGCCCAGATAAACGCCCTGTTTTGAGAAGTGGGTATACGCAATGCTGACTGAAAAATAAGTGGGTATACTCCGTATACCTGCGTATACCCTGGACTACACCACTGAGCTTGGTACTGTACAGCTGCACAGGCACAGAAAGCCACCCTTGACCAACTAACTCAAGATAGCCAGAATGCTTGACAACTACAGGCCATTGCTCCACTTTTGGTCTGGGCTGTAAAAAACATTTGCTTTGTTCACAATCTGCATAATTCTGTATTTCACCTCATTCACAAACAAACACACATACACACACACACACACAATTTAAACAAACACTGCATGTTCCTCTGTCCTGATCAATAGTTCTCAATAAATCCAGGTTTTGGTTCACAGGCCTAAACACACACACACACACACACACGCACACACACTGGGCGTAGGATTCACGTGGTGTCATCACTGATGGTTGATCGGGCTCTGCTCATCACCAAGGAGACGCCTTGTCAATCTCACCCGGCGCCAACCAATGAGAGTTTACGGCAGGGCTACTCCTTCTCCTTCAACCACAACCGCTTTTACCCCTAAGGTTATTTTCTGCACTCTTCTCTTCTCTCACCCATTCATTTTGACGGTTGTAAAAGAGACTTTAGGGACCCAGCACAAGAATAGAGCATAGAGCTCTCTCTCTCTGCTTATTGGTACATTGCATATGTGTGTGTGTTTGGGGGGGGGGGGGGGGGGGGGGTCATATCACAGAGGTACTAACTTCACAAGAAGTGCGCAGAATAGTAGGAGCCTTCTCAATCTCCAAAACATTGGGTTTATTGGTTCAAACTGCAATCAGTCATTACAAAAGAGATCAATCACATGGAATTCTTGTAGTGAACAGCAACTGTTGGAAAATTAAAAAAAAAAAATGATACATTCAACAGCTTAGGTACTTTCTTGGCACCAACTGTGTTTACTCCTACCCAGCTATGAGGAAAATTATAATAAAACAGGCATTCTGGAGATTTCATCATCGCCTTCCCAAAGCAAGGCTTTTGACCTTTTTTGCATTTACCTCGGCGGAATGCACCAAACAGCCACTTCAACGTCAAGAGACGGCATTGAAACATCCAGACATCCAGAAGCAATCTTCAACCAGATTCTGTCGTTTCTCATGCCAACACTAAACATCTCTGTATGAACATCTGACAATTAACCCCCCAAAAAAACACCTACCACACACCCTGGTCAACTGTTTGTTTGTTCATTTGTTTCCGTTTTTAAACAAAGATAACGGTTCACACAACGATTGCTACATGACACATTCCCCTCCTTCCCCAGAGCCAGTGCTGTATGAAGAAGTCGTACTGCATTACTGCGGCTCTGCTATGGTTGGCACTTGGTCCTGCCCAGAACGGACTGAAGTGAGAGTGTTTGAAGTTAATTGGCAAAAGCAAGTGGCCGTTTGTCCTAATGAGGTCAGCAAAGAAAGGGAGGGTTGAACAAGGTCTGACTCCTCCCCCTTACTGGGACACCACATGGCTAGTGACCCACATGCCTGCAATGACGCATGCAACAGTTTGTGTGTGTGTGTGGTGTGTGTGTGTGTGTTGTATTCTGTAGACCGAGACTAAATCTGTTCTTAACTTGACCTGGGGATGAAGGGCTATTTGAAAAGGCATGGGGAATTGTGACGTAAACTTGTTTGATCAAATTAAGTAGTAAAAAAAATACCTTTGCACAGGAATGAATACTCAGGATTTTTGCTGAATGCAGTCCAATTGTCGGGAAATACGTTTTAATAAATAATCAAAATGCAAAAATGCATACTTTTTTTGATTTAAATTAAGTTTCATTTTTATCAAAGTGTAGTTGCAAACAAGTCATTGTAGTACAATATATTAAACTGTGAAAAAAGGAAGTTAACAAGTCTTCACAATCTTTAGATTAATACCGAAGATCATAATTTAACATAAAAGAAAATATATATTCTATCGTTTCATTAACAAGATAAATACAAACAATTAACAAAAAAAAAAAATGCATATGATCACCAATAAATATGTTTCGATAAGTTAAATAAGCAGTGACAAGCAAAACCTTCAGTTGAGAAGGGTTCCAAACAATAACAATTGTAATAAGTAATAAAAAAATTAAATCAAAGTGTACAGATGAAGAAAGTAAGGAGATAAACGGAAGAGAGCAGATTTGTGCGCAACACGGGGTTTAAATTGCAGGATGCACTGAAGGATCATGGGAATGGGAATGTTGGAATTCCCCCACAGTTGGCAGCTTATTCAAAGGGGCTGGGTTAAGGGGGAGGAGGGAAAACTTGATACTCTCATTTTCGTTTGTTGCACTTTTTTTTCCTGATTGACAAGCAAAAGGAAGGAGAGGGTAGCAACTGCACAAGGGGTAGGGGGGAAGGGAAAAAAGGAAAAGAAAAAAACAGAGCACACACACACACACACACTCCCATCTCCAGCTTTGTTCCTGTGTGCATCAAGGAAGAACAAGGGGGGGGGGGGGGACGACTAAATCAGTAGTCCTTACAGGCCCCATCTGTGCATCCACCTCCTCACTCATACACAAACAGCCTAGGCACTTGGGAAAGCTACTTTTCCTTTTTAGCTTGAACTCAAGCAGACACAGCTGTGTTTGGTCCGGGCGGGACAGTGGAAGTGAAGTCCATTTAGCGAAGTCCAGGAAGCGAGTTCGTGACAAAGACGAGACAATGAGAGTGGGGGTTCATCAAGGAAGAGCAGCCCGCCCTTCGCATTGATAATACATTCCACCGCACACAGTCTTACAATTCTTGCAATAGAAATAGGAAGAGGAAAAAGGAACGATACAAAAAAAAAAACATTCAAACAAAAACACCCTTTATCTTCTCTTGTCACCTGATCCTACTGTGGTATTCCTGTGCAATGTTGGCACACGGGCACACAGGCACGAAGGCATGAGATGAGATCTTGGGGGTGGGGTGGGTGCTAGATATTAGGCACTTCTAGACAAGAAGAATCATTCCTTTTTTTTCTTCCTTTTTTTTCTTATTCAAATAGAAGAAAAAAAAAAAACACTTTGAAAAAAGAAAAGAAAAAAAAATAGAACAGTTCCCTTACTTCACTGTATTGTATTAATTCCTGAAGACCAAGAGGCTAACCTGACACAAAAGAAAAACAAAACAAAACAAACGTACACAGTCCAACCCCTGTACCCACGCCTCCTGTAAGGGGCTTCTTAGGGAGAGGGGACAAATTGGGGGCAGAGGGGTCACAGGGAGCGATCTTGTTCTCAAGTGTCCATGCGTCTGTTGCTCTCCCTGTGCATCTCCGATGATGCACAGTACAGTGCAGGCCCCACCAGCACAGTGCTGACGTCGTTTTCAAACGGAATTTTATCCCCAAGCCAGCGGTCATCTAGTCGTCAGAGACGGAGAGGCGGCTGAAGATGGGCAGACGGCGGCTGCTGTCCAGCAGGGGGGACTCGGAGCCGCTGAGGCTGCTGCTGCCTGAGCTGCTGTGGTCGCCCTCCTGGTCCGACAGAGAGTCCGGCTGGCTGGACGGAAACTCGAAGGGCTGCGGGGACTCGGCCGTCGCCCTGAAGAGTAACGGCCCGCCGTTTCCAATGCTGCCTGTGGGGGATGGAGGGGCCTGCTGGATGCCCCCCAGGACCGCAGCAGCCCCCCCAGGGGCTGTTGGCACGGCGGCGGGGTCCCCAGAGGGCATGCTCAGAGATGGGCAGAAGATGTTGGTCAGCTCCTGGCTGGAGAAGGTGAACGGGTTGGTGCTGGGCCACTCTGGCAGCTCCTCCTCTGGCGAGAACATGGGGGGAGGGGTGCGGGAGGTGGGTCCCACGTCCCGCAGGTAGCTGCCGATGCACCCGCCTGAGGAGGAGGAAGAGGAGGACGAGGAGGAGGAGGAGGCGCAGCCCATGCTGGGGAAGCCGGCGAAGCTGAAGCTGTGGTGCAGCCGTGGCCGATCCAGCTTCCCGTTGGAGGCCGACAGGGGCGACATGGGCGCTGACGGCGGTCCCCGGCGCTCCTCCGCGTTGTGGATGAAGTGGCAGCGCGGGCCGTACGGGCAGAAGCCGATGGTGTGGAAGGTGCGGCACAGGTCCGTCTTGTACTTGGGGTGGCGACTCAGGCTGCGCAGCTCGTGCCCGCCGTGGGCAAACTGGCACTTGTCGCCGTACTTGCAGGTGCCGTTCTCCTCGAAGGGCCGGCACAGCTCCGTCTTGTAACGGCTGGAGTTCACCTGGCCGGGGGGGCTGCCCAGGCACGGGCTGTTGCCATCGCTGGTAGGGGAGGTGGCAGGAGGGAGGGGGCCGAGGCTCAGACCAACACCGCCCTTGTGCAGGAGGCGCTCGCCTGTCTCCGAGTAGGAGCGCTCCCTAAGGCAGTTCTCCTTGTTGCTACGGTTACTGTTGTTGTTGTTCATGATGCTGCAGCTGCTGCTGCCCATGCTGTGCCCCACCAACCCAGCATTCAGCATGGACAGGTCAGAGGGCTTGGCCATGTTGAGAAACTGGTTGTGGTTGAGTCTGGAGCTGCTGGGTAGGGTGACCGAGTGCCGTCGCTGGTACATGCTGGCCCCGGCTGATGGGGTGCCCACTGCCTTCCTGTCCAGTAGGGTTGAGCTGGACATGTTGGTACTGGAGAAGGGCATTGACAACCCGTGAGGGCCGGTTAGTATGTTGTTCTTGAAGTTCAGCATTTTGTTCTATTGGAAGAAAAGGGACAACTGAGGTAAGTTCAGATGAATGGTAGCAACCTTGCATAGAAGTTCTTCAAAACGACTTCTCAGTCCCTAACTTTTGTAAGAGTAAAGTGTAATTAGGAAGTCAAAGCACAGCTAATGCAATAAGCTCAGCCATACAGCCAAATTATTCGCATTTTAGGTTCAAATCCATGAGTGAACACAGAGCAGCAGCTGGTTTGGCGAGTAGCCAGACAGGGGCAGGCACGCCGTCATACACGGAACTCGAAGAACAGACTCAAGCACAGATATGTTGATGCTTTCTATCGTAATTCCATCAGTGAAGTTAGCTGACCAAGCCCAAATGGCTTGACAAAGTCACCAAGCGATCTTTTCACAAGACTTCTTTAACAACAATAACGTTAGCCTTGACATGTAAATCAATCTTTCAAGATGCTCAGGACCGCACTGTCTCAAACTGCGACAACCGCTCGATACATGAACTTGTTGCCAAGCATGACTCAAAACTATTCTCATTACTCATCTTTAGAAACGTGCAAGTGAATGCAGTCTGTTTACAGCGACTAAATTACAATAATAAGTACACGGAACAAACACTCAATTCTCAGAATCGCAATGCAAATGAGGCACTATCTGCATGCAACTAAATTGTCTAGTAATGCCAACACGTCATTGCGCTCAAACAAATGCCTTCCACAAACTTTCTGCACCCGTCTTTGTGTAATCGACAATCTCCGATATGCAATGTTTTGTTTTTGCCCAGCCATTTGAAAGGAACACGGTGTAAGGGCTTTGTAATTAATTCCAGCAAGTTACGTTAAACGTTTCAAAAGTTGACATAGCTTGCTGGCTAGTTAACTAGCTATGCTACATTAGAGTGAGTTCACACAATATCAGATCACTAGTTTGTAAAACATGTCACCAGCAAGTAAAAAGTTATTCAAGCAATGGAATCAAAATAAAAACAGAAGAAAATCAGTGCCACACGCCACCAAAGCTCCCTGTGCGGTGGGAAAGTGTGGTTGGCCCGATAGGTTACAGCAGAGCAATGCATGGTGATTGTTCTGGAACACAACAAGTTATCGCCAAGTTCCGTCCTAATCGTTTGGAAAAATAGCGCTTGTCAAGTTAATTGGTTACAATAGTTACGAACAGAAAGCACTTTTTAACAATTCATTCCAATTTCTAGTAGAACTTAAGTATCTGAAAATCGCATTTCTAAACTTTGCTATAACTTCAGAGAAAACTCAGTAAGCGACGTATCACAGCAACATCACTGCAAGCACAAACTTTTGTAACGTTAGCTACCTTGTTGATCACTTCGCTGAAGTCAAAAGGCGAAGCCACTGCTGTGGTCATCTTCGATTCGAAGAAAATTAAATAAAACGCTTTAAAAAAAAATGTTGCACAAGACGGCTTTCCTTTCTGGAGTACTTAACCTACCCAAACAAAACCCCTCTGCCCTTGCGTAGGTCCAAGCATTTGCTTTATAGTCAGGCAGGAGGGGCTTGTGAACGTAACATTGGATGGGCGTCTCTTTTTGTTGTGAATTAAATAGGCTACTCATGAACTTGTTGGAACATTGGAAACTTTACCATACCTCTAACGGGTAGGCTGCACAATATTGAAAAGTGAGTCAAAACCCTGACTGTCAGTAGTAATAATTCTTATGGAATAAGTTGTCTTTAGTGTTATTTTTCACAGCATGTATTTATACATTTGGAATTTAACAAAATAATAGGCAGACTATTCGACAATTCCCACGGCATTACACCTAGAAAGCGTGCGAAGTAACGTGCTGTCAGTCTAGAGGGCTGAATCAGACCGTTGTGACTATACAAAAACATCTGCGTAAACCAAATTTCAAAGGGTAGTTTTACGTGTGGAGTTTGAGGCTGAACTCCGAATCCTGTCCTCAGTGCTGCCTCTAATTAATGCAGGCTTAATTATCAGGCACAAGCGGCATGCGCGGGACTTTCCGGTGTTTAAAAAAAAAAAAGATTTGTTAACCCTTTAGGCGCTGCACTGCATATGTATGTAGCCATTTTACTCGTGTTTCAAGTTTAGTGTGAATGTATGTTCATAATATAATAATCAAAATATATTTAGCACTAGGTTAAGTTTGCTTAATTTTATATTATAAAACATTTTTAAACGAATAACATTGCTATTATCTTCTTTGGTTGGAATTAATTAATAATTACCCTACATCATTTAGTTAAGCTCAGTGAATTGTATGGGTAAGGGCTTTTTTATTGTCCGTCACCAATTATTTGAATAAATCCAGGGTGACCACTCAAAGCACTGTTGCCTTTAGTGGTCCTTATGCAACAAGGTTCTGGGTAAAACACAGTCTCCCACATCCACCCACTCCAAATCCCCTTTATCCAGGTCAAACAAGCCACGGACTCAGCCAAGATGGTGTCAGAACTTGGTCATTAGGAAAAGGGGAGAAAAAACCGAGAGGAGGTTGTTGGGGAGAAAATAGCTGAAGACAGGCATGTGGGGGTGGGAGATTTATGGAGCTGGGTTATTACACAGACCTGCCCCTAGGACTGAAGGAGGAACCACTCTCTCTCTCTCTCTCTCTCTCTCTCTCTCTCCCTGTCTCTCTCCTTTCTCTCTCTCGCTCTCTCTCTTTCTCTGTCTCTCTCTCCTCTTTCCCTCTCGAATATGTCCATGCAATATGAGCATGCAAGGAGCTGGTTTATTACACAGACCTGCCCCTAGGATTGAGGGAGGAGCCACTCTCTCTCTCGCTCTCTTTCTCTCTCTCTCTCTCTCTCTCTCTCTCTCTCTCTCTCTCTGTTATTCTCTCTCTCTCTCTCCTCTTTCCCTCTTGAATATGTCCATGCAATATGAGCATGCTAGGAGCTGGTTTATTACACAGTCCTGTCCCTAGAATGGAGGGAGGAGCCACTCTCTCTCTCTCTCTCTCTCTCTCTCTCTCTCTCTCTCTCTCTCTCTCCTCTCTCTCTCTCTCTCTCTCTGTTATTCTCTCCTCTTTCCCTCTCGAATATGTCCATAAAATATGAGCATGCTAGGAGCTGGTTTATTACCCTAGAATGGAGGGAGGAGCCACTCTCTCTCTCTCTCTCTCTCTCTCTCTCTCTCTCTCTCTCTCTCTCTCTCTCTCTCCTCTTTCTCTCTCTCCTCTCTCTCTCTCTCTCTCTCTCTCTCTCGTCTTTCCCTCTCGAATATGTCCATGCAACATGAGCATGCTAGGACTGAAATTGTGATTTATCCAAACATATTGAGGACCACCGGCACGGAGAGGAAGCTAGGCCTTTGGCGTCTCAGCTCAGATACATTTAATAATGTAGTTATCATTTTAATTTTACACAATGAACATTTATCACACCGGTTCATAATCTGAGTTTGAACATTTTCACAATTTGAACTTTGGTATTTCACATTTACCTCAGCTTTGTCGAAAAAAATAAAAAAAAAACACTAAGGGCTAACTAAGGTCTGTTGTAATGGCTTCCGGATGTCTTTTTGTTCATGAGACCCACCGTCATCTTGGAGTAGTCTTTGCCTGTATTAACCCTTACTGAACAAAAACAACTTAAATCAGTTATTTTCCCATTAGCTACAGTGCCTGTCACAAAAATCCGTACACTTCTGGGGCAAATCTGCTAAATGATCAACCATAGACTACTTAATAACGGAATGTGGTTGGTTGTTTTACATGGCAGTCCACTGTCCCTTCCAGTCAAAGCAGACAGCTTTGGCCGTGTAATATTCTAATTTCCACCAGACCTTTAGCCAAAGTCAGTGGTCTGGCTGTTCCACAAGGCCGACCATTGACTGTTGCCATGGAGTTTGGCCCGCACGACAACTTGGGAAGATCCGCTCTCTTTCAGTCATGGTGATCTGTTGTCTGACGTGAAAAAATAACAAATTCAAGTGAAATTAATCCAATTCTGTAATTATGACTGGTTTATAATTGGCCAAGTGTCTTGCTTAATGTCAAATTGCTCTGATAACAACTTTAACAAGTGTTACGGGCAAATTGCTACAGCTTACCGGCATTGTGAGCAACATGAGATCAGACAGTCTCTGTTTGTGGCCGGGCTGTGCTAGGCTCAAGACTGCAGCTTGAAAGCATGAGGAAACTGTTGATGACTGCAATTCACCCTCCTCACCTCCGGTGGCGCTGTGAACACTCCTGTGATTTGTATTCTGTTTAGAGTGTCAGCAACTCCAGGCTTCATTCACTCCTCATCAGACAAGGGCATAGAGTTTTAACAGACTGTGTCATTAATGTATTTATTTTAGTTGTACAAAGGCTGTATTTTAAGTGGCATTGTTGTACACATAGACTTCATATTAACTGTTGCCCTGTCCTCTTCATGATCTGTATCTTACAAACTAATACGTTTATTCAGTGGGTAAGCTAGTGTTTTTAAAAAGACCCTGGTAGTCTCTCTCTCTCTCTCTCTCTCTCTCTCTCTATCTCTCTCTCCCCCCTTCTTTCTCCCTCCCCCCTGTCTTCTTTAAAAGGGTAAATGAATACCATTCGATTGGCCCCTTTCCTTTCATAACAGTGTTTACTTTAACTTTACAGGAACCCACAAGGGGACATGTGGTGGCAAGAATTCCTTCTTTCATGCCATGGGGACATAGATTTTTTCAGCGTCAGGGAAAATACAGAAATGAGAAGAAATTAATTAACCATAAAGGGTCACACACACACACACACACACACACACACACACACACACACACACAGTGGAACCAATCATAAAGGGTTGCCCACAAGATTGTTAGTGGTGGACCGCTTGTTCTGTTCCCATGACTTCCCATGCTCTGCCCCCAACTCCTCATTTACATGGGCACGTAAATGAGTCCTACATGGGCACGTGAATGAGTCTTACATGGGCACACAAATGAGTCTTACGTGGGCAAAGTCAAGTCAAAGTCAAAGTGTGTTTATTGTTGCATGTACCAAAATGCTTTAGCACAGCAAAATTCTTACGACTTGGCCAGCATCATCATCTACGCAGTAGACGTCATACATATAACATATACCAAAAAATAACATAAAACTCTATAACACTATGACAATAAAACATATAACATGTAACATTAACATACAACAGTTTAAAGAACAACATATAGCTCTGTAACACTATAACACTATGACACTATAACAATATAACATATAAAATATGACATTAACATTCAACAACATTCAACATGGACACATAAATGAAGAGACTCTGTCTTTCCCAAGTTGGCATCAGCATGGTACGGCTGGACATGCTGTGTGTCCGCCCCTTCTCTGTCCCTACCTACCATTTAAGTAAAGGTCAATATGTGTGAAATCGGAGAGTGTAAAGTTCAAAGTGGGAAAACGAAAACAATAGACTTGACAGATGTCCATCTGATTTGTGGGACTAATCCTCTCTTAGGGGTCTCAAGACTACCTCCATTCAAAATGCCCCTTTGGTCAAACTAGGGTTACACACCAGAGTTGAAATCATTGTAGAAGTAGCCTAGATACTTACAAACACACACACACACACACAAACACATGCAGAATGACATTCACACACTTTAGGCCCCAGTGGGGTGGCTTTCATGCACACACACAAACACACACACACACACACACACATACAATCGCCCCTTGACTAAACTCCCTGCTGGAGATGGCTGGGGCACCAGCGGGCTTGACCTCTGGACCAGGTGTCATCGTCGATTCCTGGATGTCTGAAACCAGATCTCAGTGCAGCTCCTGACAGACACAGAGACCAATCAATGGCCTGGCTGCCATGGAAACAGTGGAGGTCATTCTCGTGGACAGAACCATTCTGAGTCCATCTGTCTCCATTCTGCGGCTGAACCCTCCAGTTTGTGCCCTCTCTCTCTATCACACACACACATACACACACACACACACACACACAGACACACACACACACACCTGACACACACACACAGACACACACACAGACACACACACTACACACACACACACACACACACACACACACACACACACACACACACACACACACACACACTTGGGTTACTCACTACATCTGTCTCCATTACCTGACAAGGGCCAGAATAGAATAGCATCAATGTTTGTAATATCCCTCTTGCCATGTGTTAATAAAGGCCATCTCATTCTAATAATTGTCCCTAAGAGTATTTCATTTTTACCTTAAACTGTATAGGGGGATTATCAGTCTACGTCACTCCCACTTTACTGCGCATGTCGGTTGCAGAAAGAGAGCCGCAATCATGTCTTGTTGTGCTTTGGGTTGCGCAAATCGTTATGATAAAAATGACAAAACGCGCAAGTTTTACCGACTACCATCAACTCGCACCCCTTTCAAGGCAAACAAGAGACGTCTTTTACGTGTGGAGTTTGAGGCTGAACTCCGAATCCTGTTCTAACACCGCATAAATCCATGTTAA
>NC_137911.1:28846527-28849027 GCF_963457725.1 Sprattus sprattus | reverse complement strand
CACTCACTACTGGGGGACGAGACTCTGCTCCCCTCTCTGGCCATTACTCACTACTGGGGGACGAGACTCTGCTCCCCTCTCTGGCCCTTACTCACTACTGGGGGACGAGACTCTGCTCCCCTCTCTGGACCTCACTCACTACTGGAGACAGAGACAGGCAACTCTGCTCCCCTCTCTGGCCCTCACTCACTACTGGAGACAGAGACAGGCAACTCTGCTCCCCTCTCTGTGCGTCTCTCTACCCAGCTTTATCTTCCCCTGTCTCTCTCACTGTCTTCTTCTTTCTGTCTTTTTTTCCTCTCTCCCTCTTTCTCTTCCTTTTCTTTCTTGTCGTTTCTATTTCAAATCCCTCTTGGTTTCTTTCCACCCCCTGTAGCGACATTTTTATCATATGTGATAAAGGTCTGTGTGGGCACTCCTCTCAGATCTCACAGAGATATCACATCAAAGGTATAGCATGTCAGCAGCAATGAAGTGGCCAAGCACCTGTGGAGAACCATGAATGTAATTTTATACTGGACAAAGGTGACTTTACCTACTCTTTGTTTTTAATTTGATGTGTGTTTGTGGTGTAGCTATTCGAAATAATATTCACCTATCACTTTATCTTCTTCGTGGAAGTTTTTTGGAAGTTTTTGCATATGGTACGTTTTTGCCTGTGGAGAACCGAGGACTTGACCTATGACCCTGGGTTCCATTTTGACCATTCCATTAAACCAAAAGAACAACACATGTCCCAGTTGTCACGACGACATGAAAACTCAATCAAAACGTGGCCCCTTTGGCAGTTTGGTCATTCCGTGAGTTATCACTCTTGAGATTTCATGATGTTAAGAGGTATAAAAACACATACATACTCTGTGCACGTGTTTTGCGTTATGCGTGAAATGCTAACAGCTGGACACTAAAATGCAACTTTACCAACATATACAACGTTTGAATTCATTAAAACATACCAGTGTCAAGACGTGGGCACATTGTTTGGCGGTTTTTGCCTTTAAATTCACTGATGTAACTCTCCAGTGTTTGGGTTCGTCAGAAACATCCATAGCCGCGTGAGAAGCTGAATTCACCCTTCTCACCACTTGGCACTAAAATTAGGTCTGACTCATGTAGCCCTGCAAAAGCAGGGGAGAGACTTGGACTCCCCCATGTCAATGGTTGGGTCCAAATGTGCTGATTGGACCAATAAAGCCCAAGTGGCAGGCCTATTTAAAGAGTGCCTTATTCCTAGAGACGCTGTGGTCAAAATTACTTACAGACAACTGGAGTGGTACTGCAGATTTATTAACGATATCGGGAGCATTGTTACAAGCAATCCATGTTCATGAAATGTCCCGCAACAATGCCCACAGATCTCTGGTCAAACCCATCTCTTATACCTAAAACCCCTCCCTCGGACTCTTACACTGTGGCCACCTTGTCCTCCACTATAGATAAGAATATTTACATAGGATCCCCTTACCCCAAGCATTGAGTAACTCTCTTAGCTCATCAAACCTTACCCAACAGGTCAGACATAATACATGGCCACACTAAGTTACCAATTCAATTTATGTTATACTATGGAATCCTATACTAACTTACTTAATTAAATGTGAAACATATATTTTTTATCCCACAACGCCAAGAAAAAGGGCTACACTTGGGGACAGCTTGAGATGTTGGCTCAGGACCAAGATGCATGGAGAGCTCTTGTTTGTGGCCTAAGCCCCAGAAGGGGTAGTAGGCGATGATGATGATGATGATGATTATTCCTAGAGAGGCAAGAAAGATGGTAGAAAAGGAGCAAGGTCAAGTGAATGCAGTGAGCCTAGTTTGTGCCTAGTTCCCTAGTTGGCTTAGTTTTTGTGAGTACCTGGAGTACTGTTTGAGTTTGTTTTGAGTACCTGGAGTACTGTTTGAGTTTGTTTTGAGTACCTGGAGTACTGTTTGAGTTTGTTTTGAGTACCTGGAGTACTGTTTGAGTTTGTTTTGCGCACATGACATGATTGGGGTCAATGAAGATAATCCCCTTTTAAAATAAAACGCCAACATCTTCGGCATCTTGGGGGCAACCCCCCCCCCCCCCCCCCCCCCCCCCCTTCACCACCCTCTCCAGTCAGCCCACATCCCAAAACATGGGGTGGCCCCCTCGGCCCTCACAAGCCTCTTGATGATCAGCACAACACACACACGCCTCGCCTCATCTCCTCCCATAAAGCCAGAGCTAACATAAACGATAGAAGACAGCGACTAGCTGTGGAAAGTACCCAGTAAGCTCCCTTACACCACAAGGTGGGAACTTACACACACACACACACACACATACACACACACACACACACACACACACACACACACACACACACACACACACACACCACACCGAAGTTTATGGTGGAGGGATAACCGCAATCTATTGACACAGGTATATAACAACTGACACACGTGCCCACTGAATTGATTTGAAACATTTTGCGCTATGTTGGGTTGACCCAGCATGACGGCAGTGAACGAC
>NC_137911.1:28838455-28846327 GCF_963457725.1 Sprattus sprattus | reverse complement strand
TGCCCACTGATTTGAAACATTTTGCGCTATATTCGGTTGACCTAGCATGACGGCAGTGAACGACAGGCAAAACAAATCACAATTCCAGGTTAAACAGTTAGGAGTGATGTTGGAACTGGGCCAGTTGATGTCTGTACAAGGGTTGTAGGTCAGACCTCCAAGTTCATAAAAACATGTTTCAATCATCTCTTGCCAGTGTATGGCCGCTGCAACCCACACACAAACGCAATATGTGGAGCAGTGCTCTCTTTTTTTCTGTGGCTTTGTACGTGTGTCAGTTGTAATATACCTGTGCCAATAGATTGCGGTTATCCCCTCCACCATAAACTTCAGTGTGGTGTGGGTGAGTGTGTGTGTTAGTGTGTGTGTGTGTGTGTGTGTATGTGTCTGTGTGTTTGTGTGTGTAAGTTCCCACCTTGTGGTGTAAGGGAGCTTATTGGGTACTTTCCACAGCTAGTCGCTGTCTTCTATCGTTTATGTTAGCTGTGGCCCGATGGCAGGAGATGAGGCAGTCCCTGATTGCATCACTGAGCCCAGAATCAGCCTCAACAAGACGTTTCACAACATGCCCTCTCTACGCCTCGGGCGGCACAGCTACCCTCTCACTTGCGTCACGGCCAGAGCACAGATATCCGTGCACCTCAGAGGTGTTGTGCGGAGCGGCGAACTATCAGATAGTATCATTCAGATATTCAGAGCTAGGCTCATTCGAGGTCGTAGGTGTATTTTATGCAACAGCTCGTGGAATGAGTGAGCCTCCGCTGTCTGAGCGGCTGTCTGTGTGGCATTCACAAAAGCCCCGTCCGTAGGTGACAGGGTTCTTGTCCTTTGTTCTGTTGTTATGCGGTCTGGTTAGAGGGTGATGTCTGTTGTGGTCTGCACTGTTGGGCTCTGCTCCAGACACAGAAATATTCCCTCCTTGTACATTTCTAACCTCATTTCTCCATTTTAGTGCGCTTATCTCCAACCACATGAGCTGTCATGACAAACTTTCACTGAAGTTTGGATCCAGAGACTGAAGGGAAGATGTGCAGCCGCTATTTGTCACTAGCATAACTTCTGTCCTCTGAAAAAGAAATATCGCATGAGAGGAAAAGGTTACTAAAGCCACATTGGGTTAATCTTGAAGTGAATTCATAAACAATCTCTAACAACTTCCTGTGTGTGCTCCACTTTGCCTCTAACTACAGACAGGAAGTGATGTCATTTCCTGTGGCATCACACTGAGGTGGAAAGGCAGAAGCCCCCAAAATGTTCTCAACTTTGCACACGGCTCTTTTGCAGTTATTTTACTTTGGTGAAGTCCCCACCTGCCACAACCACATATAATACACACAAACGTCCCCCCTGTCCCAGGTACCCTCAATGTACTTACTGTCTGAACGTCGTGGGTAGCCATGCAGCATTTGCCGTATTTTGCTGACTTCAAGACCCAGGAGACTTTTTATAAATCAAAAGTACCAAACAATTAGAGCCATTTCTAATATAAGCAAGTTACAGAGAAATGAATTGTGGCAGATAAAATTAATAAAATGCTTTGGTAAAAAGATGCCAAAAGCCTTTTAAAGATGCCTATTAGATGGCCTATGCCCACAAGCCTCTAAACCCACGGGCCTCTGAGCCCACGAGCCTCGGCAGCAGTGAGCTGGCATACACCTTGAAGTGGCCCAGAACGGTGACAGGATGTTCTGAGGTCAGTCGCCTCTAAGCGCTGCATGTGTCAGTGGGCTCATATGTGTGCGTGTGTGTGTGTATGTGTGTGTGTGTGTGTGTGTGTGTGTGTGTGTGTGTGTGTGTGTGCGTGTGTGTGTGTGTGCGTGTGTGCGTGTGTGTGTGTGTGTGTGTGTGTGTGTGTGTGTGTGTGTGTGTGTGTGTGTATGTGTGTGTGTGTGTGTGTGTGTGTGTGTGTGTGTGTGTGTGTGTGTGTGTGTGTGTGTGTGTGTGTGTGTGTGTGTGTGCGTGTGTAAGTGGGCTGATATGCACATGTGTTTCAGTCTCACCCACTGCCATTCTAGACCCAGCGTCAGCTCCTCTGGAACATGCAGAGGTGGGCTGGGCCCGCTTTCAGACGCCTCTGCATATGGGCCAGAGGGAGGCCGGTTCTTAACCATTTCAGGCCCACACAACCATCTCTTTGATATGTTCATCATCTGGCCTGTTGACTGGAACTGCCTTATTAACCATTTCAGGCCCACACAACCATCTCTTTGATATGTTCATCATGGCCTGTTGACTGGAACTGCCATATTAACCATTTCAGGCCCACACAACCACTCTTTGATATGTTCATCATGGCCTGTTGACTGGAACTGCCATATTAACCATTTCAGGCCCACACAACCACTCTTTGATATGTTCATCATGGCCTGTTGACTGGAACTGCCATATTAACCATTTCAGGCCCACACAACCACTCTTTGATATGTTCATCATGGCCTGTTGACTGGAACTGCCATATTAACCATTTCAGGCCCACACAACCACTCTTTCATATGTTCATCTTGCCTGTTGACTGGAACTGCCTTAATAAACAAACACATGTGTTTGTTTTTTGCTGAAGAATGATTTCCATGATTGCAAAATCTTTGCGTGATAGGCCAACTGCCTGTGTGTATGTGTGTGTGTGTGTGTGTGTGTGTGTGTGTGTGTGTGTGTGTGTGTGTGTGTGTGTGTGTGTGTGTTCGTTGAGCTGTGTGTTTACACATATTTGGCTGTTTATGTCAAATCGATTCAGTTCAGTTTGCTTTGCATAATCCCTTTCACAAACAGAGATGCCTGGAGGAAACTTGACAGAGACCTGGACCATGATCCCAAAGAGCGCAGCCAAGGTGACATTGGCAGGACATATTCCATGACACAGGAGAAATCCCTGAGCCCATAAGCCTATCGGAGATGAAGGGGCATAAGACAGTTCAAAAAGACATTCGGACTCTGTTTAAATTGACCTAAATAAAACAGCAGAAATATGGTAGGCGCTACAGATCACTGTTCACAAAAACCTCCAGACACACACACACACACACACACACTCCAACAAGTTACACAGCTGCCAGTGAAGCTGTACTGTGTGTGAACGTGTTTGTGCAAGGGGCTTGATGACCAGAAAGTCAAGCTAAGTGGGTTTAAATAAAGTTTAAAAGGAGTTGAAATGAGCTGCAGGCCTGCCTCTGGGGATCTGCTAATGAGACCCATACTTAAAACATTCCCTAAAAATACACAGAGGCTGTTTCAAGTTCTCCGGCCCCTTGCTCCATTTAATGTTTTTCGCAGAGTTGTTGTCTAGGGCTCAAGAGTAAGTTTTCCATGATGTGTTGCACCTTTGCTATAGAACTGGCTGTAGATAGGAGCGCTCTTGTGCGTCTCCATTATTATACGTGACTCATAGGCAAGACAGCATGTCTCCTAGAATTGGTTAAGTCAGGATTTAGGGCTTTTTTTACCCCCCAACAAGTAGGTCCTAGATGACCAACAAACTAAATAATTTCCTGTACTGGTCATTTCTGAGCAGCCTAATTTATTTTTGTGGAGGGGGGGGGGGGGGGGGGGGATAAATACAGTGCAGGGGTAGAGGGGGGGCTTTGTGTGTACATGGAACTGAAGTAGAGCTGAAGTCTGCCAGAAGTCACTGGTTGATGTTTACACAACTGGATTGGCTATTTCCCATGGTGTGGAGTGTTGGTACTGATAACTTATTTATGTTAGTCCCAATATGAGGGAACAGAATCGTTTATTTTTGGATATTCCCTATAGATAGATCCGATTTCTCTGACTGGAGCTATTTCCTAAATACGTGCCTCGCCTCGAGCCCTGCGGAGCGTCTGCTGCATGAGGGCCTGAGTTTTTCTTTCTCCGTACAGCCAAACTCATTTCTACAGGCTGACTATTTTTTTAAAGAGAGTGTTTTCTCCAAGATCACCACCAAGATGATCACGGCTTAAACCTCAGCGGCCGACTGGAAAGCCCGGGGCCATGGTGGCAGCGATGACGGGAACCTGAATCATATCCCCACAGCCACCGGTACAACTGTGTGCCCAGTGCAACAACATGACACAACGTCCAGAGCTAATTTCATATGAAATTCGTCATTGCTGGGCCAGGGCGAATGCTCAGTCATCATGCCTACATAAGCACGGTGCTGACCCAAGTTATTTTGAATGTTATGCTTCAACTCATGCTTTTAAATTGCATCGTATCACGATTTATGAGAACGTTTGGGAAGAAGTGAGTGGAGCTTGGCCTCCCCAAGAGCCGGAACCAGGAAGGAACCTGATGGAACACTAGGTGACTATGGAACGCTAAAGGGATTCTACTTGATCAACTCTAGCAGGAATTTCAGCAACGCCAGACATTTCGTTCAGGTATTATGATTATAGCATAAGAAAGGTAAGCAGTTATGGGTTCACAACTCCTCCAAAGGGGAGGAGCCACTGTCAGAGTACAGTACATGCCAGAGCAAGACGGTAATAAATCAGCCCATCCCATTAAGCTCACAGAACAGGTTGCAAGCCATGCTGTTCCAGGAAGGATAACAAATGTGAATGCCACTTATCAACATCTCTGCAAGTAGCTTGGAATGCTAATGCTATTGTCTGGGTGACAGTGGTACAGGAGGTAGAGAAGTTGTTTAGGAATCAGAAGGTTGCTAGTTCGATGCCGCACTGTCGAAGTGTCCTTGAGCAAGACACTTACCCCCCTGAATTGCTCCTGATGTGCAGTGTGTCATCAGTGTAGATGTAAAATGTGTATACATCCTTGTAAGTCGCTTTGGATTAAAGCGTCTGCTAAATATATAAATGTAAATCTGCGTACACACCACTAGACTATTATGCCCAATCCAACCAACATATCGTGGTCGACTATACCACAGTGTCCCCCCACCCAGAACCCCCCACCACTTCACTGTTTGTCAGTCATTCTAAATAAGCGGATGAGGCTGGAGGAATCTGTTTCCCAAGGCAAAGCACTCACTGCTCCGGTTAGTGTGCTTCACTGTGTGCTTCACTGTGTGCTTCACTACCCTGGATGGGTAAAATGCAGAGATAGAATTCAGAGTGTGTGTGTGTCACTATCTCTGCCATAATCATAGTCACTACTCACTAGGGCTCATTTCCAAGCAGACGGCTTTTGGTGTCTGAAAATCTGCTGCGTTCAGTGGGAGCCGAGTGGCGGCGGCGGCATCCGGTGTCCTCCTTCCCAGCACAGGAAGCGGACGCCCTGCTGCCTACTGCCCTTCAACCCAGAGGAAGTCTACTCATCGGCCTCAGGGCAGAGACCTGCTGACTCAGCAGGAGCTCTTATGCCCCGCGGGACAGCCATAGGCTGTGTGTGTGTGTGTGTGTGTGTGTGTGTGTGTGTGTGTGTGTGTGTGTGTGTGTGTGTGTGTGTGTGATGACACTGACCACGAACAACAACATTCGATTCAACTTTATTGTCATTGTACAGAGTACAAGTACTGAGACAACGAAATGCAGTTTAGCATCTAACCAGTAAGTGCAAAATAGCAATAAAAGTGCAGAGTATGTGCATGTAAATGTAGGGTGGACTAAGTGAATAAATATGATATGTACAGTAAGAGTTAGAATATGACACAGAATTGTAATATAAACAGAATTCAATAGAAGCAATTGAGGTAAGAGTGAGGTATGATAAGTATATAAAGTGCAGGTGAAAGTTAACTGGTGGTAACAAGTGAACATCAGAATCCAAGAACCATTCTGAGCTGTGAGGAACCTTTTCAAGTTCATGAAAGTCCCTTCAGTGAATAATTCCGCCGCCACCAGAAAGTTCTTTATGTGGCAAATGGTTCTGTGAAGCACCTTTTTGTTCCTGGTACTTGAAGAGTCCATGGGAATCTTTCTACATGGGCTTAAGAAGAGGGGCTCAAGTCACGTAGACTTGTGACTGTAGTCACTTTTACACCACTCTCGTAATTACAAATCGTGCTTTGAGACCCCTTAATGGCTGGTACTTGTGTATTTGTTGACAAGCTGAAGGATATGGAACCAGCAAGGGAAACAGCAGAAGCCAAATCAGCACGTCGACTTTACACAAATATGACTCTGCATAGTTTTACTTATTGTGACATCGGAGATGAACAAGCAGGAGCAACCCAAGACATAGCAAGACAGCTAATACACACACACACACACACACAGACTAATCCAACGGAGAGAAGGCCAGCTCGGCATCTTACTTGCATTCTTTTGACTCTTTTAGCTCCCACCAACTAGTCAAAGCCAATCCAAGACTGACTTTTTTTGGGGGGGGGGGCTTTTTTGGCCTTTAATCGATAGTTGAAGTGAAGAGTGGGACAGGAAATGAGAGGGAGAAGAGGTGGGGAGTGGACAGGAGAAATGACATCAGGCCGGAACCGAACCTGTGTCCTCCATGGGCATCAAGCCCGAATGTGGTCGGGGCTACTGGTTGCGCCACAATGCCCCCCCCCCCCCAAGACTGACTCTTGTTTGGCCTCTTGCTCGGTTACTTTCTTTTTCTCTTCCTCTCTTCCTCGCTTCCTCCGACAACTTCTTCCTTGATTTCTTTAGTCGGCTCTGCCATGATGTCCATACAGAGAAAACTGCACCAACTTCTTCTTGTACGTAGCTAGCGTATGGGTCTAGTTGTTGTATAAGGTGGTGCCAGACAGCATGCCAGTTCCCACAAGAGGTGTCGTGCACTTTCCACCAAAGTTACACAGTGCAATACAAGTTAATACCAGGCGTACTCCTTCATACAAAAGGATTTACAGAGGTCATGCAGGACATATTGAGACAACCGCCTGTGATGGCAAATCTGAGGGAAACGCCGTGACACTCAAGCCCCTGAAAAACACAATAACCACGTTAAAACTGAACTCCTCTCCCAGTTTAAACAGAGCTGGTCAGTCCTAATCCCAGTTTGCTCAGAGCTGGTCAGTCACAGACGTCATTCTCCTTATTAAAAGTCAGTGTACCATTAAAATGATTTTGAATCTTTTATTTTAAGGTAACATTGTTACATAATGTTGCTTTAAGGCCTTTGAGGCCACACTGAGGGCCTTTCTCTCTGTGTGTGTGTGTGTGTGTGTGTATGTGTCTATTTGTGTGTGTGTGTGTGTGTGTGTGCCTAGAGTGTGGCAGATCCTCTTAAAGATGACGTGTGTAGTCACGGAGATGTGCCATGAACCTTGCGTTTTGCCAAAATTGCTCTCCAACTAGAACCAGCTGTGGGCTGCCGGAGAGGCTACCGAAGGTGAGGCTCCAGAATCCCATTGGGGATTAGGACTGACCAGCTCTGAGCAAACTGGGATTAGGACTGACCAGCTCTGAGCAAACTGGGATTAGGACTGACCAGCTCTGTTTAAACTGGGAGAGGAGTTCAGTTTTAACGTGGTTATTGTGTTTTTCAGGGGCTTGAGTGTCACGGCGTTTCCCTCAGATTTGCCATCACAGGCGGTTGTCTCAATATGTCCTGCATGACCTCTGTAAATCCTTTTGTATGAAGGAGTAAAGCTGGAGGGGCTGACCAGATGACTTCCATTCCCCACTGTGAAATCTCCATTATATCAAGTTTTATTATACGGCTCTTCAGAATGTTCCAAAAAGTACCGTTGATTTGAATGGGCCATCCCTACGTCATACCCATACATTAATTCCTGCTAACAGACCTCTGCGAAAGATAATCACCGCTGTCATTGGCAACGGGTTTTGTACTTCTAATTCACATCTTTCATATCATTCCGCCATAAGTCCAGTCATTTTAACGCAACAGTAGAGAGTAATTTGAAGTCAGCAAGTAATGGGTTGCTATGCAACACCTGAAACTTCAAAGTTCTATTTGCTTGAAGAACTATTTATTTCTAAACGGGACACATGAAACGGCACCTAAATCATT
>NC_137911.1:28828455-28830955 GCF_963457725.1 Sprattus sprattus | reverse complement strand
GTGTGTGAGAGAGTGTGAGTTGTGGAGGAGAGTGTGTGTGTGTGTGTGTGTGTGTGTGTGTGTGTGTGTGTGTGTGTGTGTGTGTGTGTGTGTGTGAGTTGTGGAGGAGAGTGTGTGTGCTGGCTTTCTGGAGAGTTTTTCATTTAGAAGCTTTCTAGTTTGAATACTACTTGCCTCATTTCAGCTGTACTGCACCCCTGTGAAGATCATGTGGCTTGCCAGGGAGGTGAATAGGTTGCCTACACTCAACCCACCTGACGTAAACAATGGTGATAAATGAGATGCAGTATCAGGTGTCAGAGGAAAAGTTTCTCTGTGTGTGTGTGCTGTGTGTGTGGTGTGTGCGTGTGCGTGTGCGTGTGCGTGTGCGTGTGCGTGTGCGTGTGCTGTGTGTGCGTGTGTGTGTGTGTGTGTGTGTGTGTGTGTGAGTGCGTTTGCGTGTGCGTGTGTGTGTGTGTGGTGTGTGAGTGTGTGTGGAGGAGTGTGTGGGGGAATGGGATGGGAGTGGCAGGCACAGATTTATGTGGAAAGGAGACAAAAGGCAGACACAATAAGGGCCCCTTATGTTTCTGTGCCAACTGAAAGACTCCAGTTGTGCTGTACACACACACACACACACACACACACACACACACACACACACACACACACACACACATACACACACACACTGTGCTGTACAGTCTTGCCCACTGTTGCGTGCTTCCATTCATGAATTAATCCACTGAACTGTGCAATCCCACATGCTATCTCTAAATATACAGGGAAGTCTTCCTCTATCAGTCCAATGCCTCAGTTCTTCGGTGTAGGAATATGTTTACCATTAGTTACTTCCCCAGGAAAGTTAGGGGATTTTCTGTTAGACCAAGCTTCTCTGTTGGCGTGAAGAAAATACAACCCACCTACATTTGAAACAGCCCTTTAAGATGTGTACAGTTCATTTCAAATCCAATTCTTATCAGCACATCTTATTTACAAGGGGAGCCCTCTCCCTCTTTCTGGTTCAGCAAGGGTTGCACTAAATTACAGAGTTTCCCATAACCAAGCATTTTGAGCCGTAACTTTGGTTTTGGCACATAGCTTCTCTCACACTGATGTTTCCCCTCACAAACTGTCCGGTCCTGTTGAAGTTGCTTGGCTGGTGTGTGTGTGTGTGTGTGTTTGTTTGTGTATCTGTCCGTCTGCCAGTTAGAACAGGCCCCCATCAGTAGGAGTAGTAGCGCTTGTTTGTTTGTTTATCCCGCTCATTTTCTATCCAGAACATTCTACATTCTGCGCCTCTGGAGTGTTTTTTACACAGACAGTGTGTTCATGTTGCGTGTCGTAGATGGTCTTTCTGTAATACTTTTTCTTCATTAATGCTGACATGCATACATATCAAATCAACGGAATGAAGTGACACATATGCATGACATGAATAGGATGGGGCAGACCACCAGCAGCCCCCCCTGTCACATCCCAACCCCGCCCCCAGAAACAGCCTGTTGGACTATTCCGCTTATAATATCCATAAATGATCTCCAGTGCCATTATTATGTTCTTCCACCCCATGATGTCATGTTTAAGTTAGTAGGTTTGTCCCTCAGTCTTTCAGTCTCTCCTCTTCCACTTCTGTATTTTACCACCCACACCCCCCCCCCCCTTCCCCATCTCACACACACACACACACACACACACACACACACACACACACACACACACACACACACACACACACACTCTCTTCTCCACAACTCACACACACACACACACACAACACACACACACACACACACACACACACACACACACACACACACACACACACACACACACACACAACCAACCCTATTACCCATCTCGGTTGCTGACTGCTCTCCTCTGTAGTTCCCTTCTTCTTCTTCTTCACTTCCTGCCCCCCCCTCCCCCCCCCCCCCCCCCCCCTCCTTTGTGTCCCCTGCTTTGTGTGTCTTCTCCACCATCCTGGGGCTATACTTGTCCCCCTGCTGAGGCTGGCCCATGTCTGTGAGTGTGTGTATGTGGGGGGGGGGGGGGGGGGAGAAAGATGGGGAGTGGGTAGGGGGTGGATGGGGAGTGGGTGGCTTGTTTGCACAGCTGCTCCATCAGTAGTGGATCAGTGGGGATGCCGGGACTCAAAGCCCTGCTCTGAGCCCCAGTGAGAGGGCTCCTCCGCTGGGCTGTCCACGGGGTCGCGCCCCCCTCTGACCCCTCACCCCTGGAGTTATGTGCTGCAAGGGCCAGTGTTAAAGAGGGCCGTTGTGCTCCGCACACAGAGCCTTTGGTTTGGCACTGGTCATCAATGTCACTGATCTGCTCAAAAGGGATTGATTAGGAAGTCTGTGATTCGTCACTGGCAGTGTGTGTGTGGTGGATGTGTGGCCATGAGTGTGAGCATGTGTTGCTGCAAGTGTATGTGTGTGTGTGTGTGTGTGTGTGTGTGTGTGTGTGTGTGTGTGTGTGTGTGTGTGTGTGTGTGTGTGTGTTGGCGTGTGTGTGTGTT
>NC_137911.1:28808455-28818455 GCF_963457725.1 Sprattus sprattus | reverse complement strand
TTGTCGCTGCTTAAGGGCAAGTTAAGCCAAGGTGCCAGTTAGGAAGGGAGGTGCTCTCTGAAGAGTTGGGTCTTCAAGAGCGTCTTGAAGGTAGAGAGGGACGCCCCTGCGCTGGTAGTGCTAGGCAGTTCGTTCCACCAACATGGAACTACAAATGAGAATAGTCTGGATTGCCGTAGCCCTGAAGTTGCAAATGTGTTCCATCAAACACATTGAGTTGATTGAGAGAATGGAATGTGCATCACACGTTACAAATATTACACATTTTACATGCTAGGCCAAAGCCTTCTTATCTGCTGATTTGTAAGGCACTTTTAATGACCAATGTGTCTGAATTATGCCGAGGCTTAAATACTTTCTCCAGCATGGATGCGCTAACATTGATCTTGACAAAAATAGCTTAGAGTCATGGAGTCTAAGTGAGCAAAACTAAAACACATTCCCTTCTTGCATGCTCAAAACCACATCCTGATTAATATAACAGCCAGGTCGAAGCGGTGTGGCTTGGGCATTTGAAAACATGTCTGACGAGCTACAATAATTTGCCAACAAATGTAGGCTAATTGTTTTAAACAACAGAAGAAGCACGAATATGCTTTATTCCGTGGAAATTTGCCCCTGGCGTTTATTTTCCATAACCAACAGCAATTACCATCTTCTTGCGACAGTGGTACAGGAGGTAGAGAAGTCGTTTAGTAATCCGAAGGTTGCTAGATGTTCGATTCCTTGTTGAAGCGTCCTTGAGCAAGACACTGAACCCCTAAGTGTGCCATCAGTGTAAAACACAAAATGTGTATACATCCTTGTAAATCGCTTTGGATAAAAGCGTCTGCTAAATGCCGAAATGTAAATGAAATGTAAATGTATGTCATCTTGTCTGACGCTTTCAGTTTAAAGGCATTTGTTGTCTTGAACCTTGAACCTTGAACCTATGAACCTTTCACTGACTAACTTCCAGCCGTTTGGCACTTCTTGAAAACATAAGCCTGTATTTACTATCTGTATTCACTGTCTTAATTCTTGCATCATTGTGCACTGCACAAAACCTAACTCAAACTTTCTTAAGTGGCATTGTTTATGCTGTACACGACCTAATGCTATGCACAACCAGCTTCCGGAAGCCTTAACTGAATCAAAGATAGGCAACATTGAGAGACAGTTTTAAGATCCGATGCCTTAAATGGGGCTAAAATTGCTGCTGTTGCCAAACAACGAGGAACAACCTTCACCTGAGTTTTGAACGCCTCATACTCCTCCCTCCCCCCTTCCCCGAGACAGGGACCAGACCACACACAGAGAGCAGCTAGGGAGAGAAGGAGGAAGAGGGGAGAGTACCAGAGGGACAAAAAAGGAGAAGTGATCTGTTTCTCTTAAAAAGAATGGGGAAAATGGAATGGAGTGTTTCGTTGTCATTGAGCACAATATGTATTTAACAAATCCAGGCCTCCAACTCATCTATATCCTTCATCTTTCTCTTCTGTTCTCTTTCCCCTCAGGCTCTCAAATTCAAATTCAAATTCAAATTCAAAAGGTTTGGCATGACAAGGTCACTTACATTGCCAAAGCAGTTGTATACATTATACAACCATACATAGACATACATAATATTACAGTAATTGGTTTCAAAAAATCAGAAAGTCAAATATTGTGTGTGTGTGTGTGTGTGTGTGTGTGTGTGTGTGTGTGTGTTTGTGTGTGTGTGTGTGTGTGCACGTGAGTTTGTACATGCGTACTTGCAAATGTGTCATTCACTGTCCCTCAGGTTGTGGCAATCTATCTCTCTCTTTTTCTCTCTCTCTCTCTCTCGCTCTCTCTCTGGCTGTGTTTCTCTCTTTCTTTATGTGGACTTTCCATGGTACTCTGGCCCTGCTGTGGTTCCAGCGTGTCGGGCCAGCAGCAGTAAAATGCTCACAGGGCAGGAGGCACAGAGCCGCCCGAGCCTCTGCACCCAAACATCAGCTGCAGCTGTCTGACAGCAACATGAGTGAAGGCATCATGCCTACACACACACACACACACACACACACACACACACACACACACACACACAGACAGACAGACACACACACACACACACACACACACACACACACACACACACACGTACACACAAAGAGCCGCCCGCTGCACCAAAACATCAGCTGCAGCTGTCTGACAGCAACATGAGTAAAGGTATCATGCCTACACACACACACACACACACACACACACACACACACACACACACACACACACACACACGCACACGCACACGCACCCATACACATACATACACACACAGTCAGATGAAAAATACACACACACATAAACACAAAGTCAAACATATTCAAAGTGTGTGTGTGTGGGGGGGGGACATGTAAACATACAGAGATAGAGAGAGAGAGAGAGAGAGAGAGAGAGAGAGAGAGAGAGAGAGAGAGAGAGAGAGAGAGAGAGAGAGAGAGAGAGAGAGAGAGAGACGCTCACAAATTACATAGCTTTGATAGCTACGGGGCCTGAAACAACCATAAAGGTTGCGTCAACATTTCTGTATGAAAAGTTTAGAAGTAGAAGCAGAGTCATGTGTAAATTATGTATTCTTGATTTATCTTCAATAAGTGCTTTTGAGGCCAATTATGATTAGCGTTTCTTAGTCTAGCTGAGGGAGTGTCTAGTCTGCAGAGTTGAGCCTCCCCTTCTGAGCTGGGTTTTGCTCAAGGTTCATGTTAAATAGAGTTGCATATAGTTGGCACTGCAGCTTTTCTAGTTGCTAAGTGTTTAGTCCCTGGACTCTGTAAAGTGTTATGAGACTGTGTTCATTGATTATGGCACTACATAAAGTATATATAGATATAATTGAATGCTCTTAATGAACCTGATTTCTGCTGGTAATTTTTCTTCTAGTCTTGTATGGAATGTTTCTATAAAGAATCTTTATGGGAAGACTTAGCACGGTGTAGTTTACTAACTAATTTCTGTCTTGAACCTACAGGCGCAAAGTGAAGGCATTACATAGGCATTGGTTTTGCTTTATTAATTCCCCAGTTCAACGTTTGATTGTTAGCGCATCTTTCATCTTAGTCATAGTCCTGCTGACTACTTTCAAGCACCACATTCCCTGCCTGACAGGCTCCTCATCATTATGCTATTTTGTATTGTCCAACTCAGTAATGCAATGGTTGGCTCACTTTGAAAAGTTCCAGGTTTTACCATTAGCTTACATAATGGTTTTTAATATCCTTCAGATACTTCACAAGTCAGTTTGCTTAAAACCATCTTCAGAAGAAATGTTTGTACTGAATTGGAGCTATATGATACAGAGTAGCAAGGCGTCTCTAGGTCAACGATCCTCCATATAGCTACTCTCATAGTCATTTTACGAATTTATATTATGAATGCTCAGCTGCGTCCAGGCAGACGGAACTGAAAGCTTAGCAGAGAGGACCGCTCTGTCATTTGTAACTCAAGCCCTGCATGTCGTTCGTGTATCTCTCCTCTGGATCTGTCCGCAGAGGGAGGGCAGTGTGGACGGCCCGGAGGCGACGCCAGGCCGCTGAGCACGGGTGTGGCTGCGCTGACCTCATCCCCGCTGGCTTTTTTACAACAAGAGCCGAGCCTGTTAAACAGTCTCTGAAGTCACTGTAAACATCCAAGAGGAGATATACGGAGAAGGCGCTAAAGGCGAAAGATAGAAACCATGCGTTTCTATCAAAACCATGCGTTTAAAAAATGTATACAGTGTGTAAAGACCATGGCCTAGTTTCCCGAACGCTAAAAAGGACTTGAAATCGGTCGTAAGCGGGATATTGCAGAGCGGTTTCCCGACGCCGCACTTACGGCTATGATGAGTCTACGATGTCGCCAGAATCCACGTAGGCCGTTAAGATACGTCGTTATCGGGAAACGAGGCCCATGTCCATATACTGCAGGACCGACATTTGTGTTGTACTCTGAAATCACACACATCCAGCTTGGGGAACTATACGTAGGCTGTCCTGAAACCTGATCATGATTCACTAGAATAAGCTACTTTTAAAGGTTGACTCGTAACAAATGCAACTGAAGTTTACAGAGGTAATTGGGGAAATGGCTATTAGATTAATGGCACTCGGTCTGTGTCCAAGTTTTTCACAGTCTCCTAATTGTTATCTCACATTCTCTACCTCCTAAACTTTTATTGGCTTTTAACAACGTGAAAATGTTCCTGCATGCCTTTTTACTGCTGCTAGTATAAAAGAGGCATGGTCAATCGACTAGTGAAATAAAGTCTGACTTGTGTTTATAATCTAGTGTTCAAACATAATTGATTGCAAAAATGGATATGAACTTTCTATATGAAAATTAAATGCCACATATTTGGTTATGATTGTATGCGCAACTTGCTCTCAAATTAGTTTGCACGCTTTACAAGTTACAAATATTAACCATATCCTCAATAAGTCAGTTGTGTATTAATCAAAAACTGACCGTAGGTAGGTAGTCTTTGGCATCTACGAAAGTTTGTATGAGCGCAGGCATGCGGAGATGAGCAGAATGCCGGCAGTCAGAAAACTTTGCCCAACACGTCATTGTAATTTGATCCTCCTCTTGGCTCTTTAAAGAAATAAGAGATGACCTGTCTGAATGAGGACGTGCCGCATCGTCCTTTGAGATTCGGGAGGGAAGAATCTACAGGACAGACTAAGAGAAAATGAGAGGTTACTCAATACATGCTTTAAAGGGAAATAAGAAAGCCTGGCACGGTGTAGGCGTGATGTGATTTGCCGGGAGAAGTTCAGACGATTCTACGTTCGCACACCAGAAAGTGGAGTCACAAGGTAAACGAATCTTTTTTTTAAAGCAAATCTGTAGCGCATAATGCATGCTCGAGTAAAAGGAAAAATCTACGAAAACTGTGTAAGTGTTTAAAGTGGAGTGAATTACTGCTTCTGTTTCGGGTCCCAGTACAACCACCCACAAATCCCGTGCAACGGTGAAAGAAGATCGAACAGGTTTTCGCTTCGCTGAGTCGTGAGCAATTCAAGTTGCTGTAGTCAGGAGTTTCAGCTGCTAGTCTTGTGTGTCTGGCACACCTGTGCGCTTTGACCATTTTTGGACAACATTTTTCAGAAGCAAAGTCTGGGTGCAGCAGTATTACACGAGGGCATTCTGTGATGCCGTTTGTAACCTACATTACGTAGAGTGACCACAGGACGTTTCAGAAGAGTTTTGCAGTGCTTTATAGATGTTATAGTGCCGTTCTCATCGTGGCGAATGTTAATGCAAATTTTTCGGCTGATCTGAGGTCAGTTCTTCCTGAGGTGAGAGATGCCTGAAATTGCTGACACAACTTATTAGTAACTATCTCATTAGTTTTCACACTAGGCTCTTGTCAATGTAAACAATGCATGTGGTTAATAAACCCTGTTGAAATGTAGTCATTTTCACCGTGAAGGTCACCTGCTGTGGCCAGTTGGTTTGTGATATTATTCAGCCGAAGTAGTGGTTTTGCCTGCATGATTATCTATTAGATGTGGTACATATTTGTGCATCCTTTTTTGCTGCGAAGTAGACAGACCCGAGTGTGCATCCTGTATATGATATAGTAGGCTATATACTTTATACAGTAGTAGTATACTAATATACAGTATATATATATTGTCGGTGCTCTGCTCAAGCATTTCTATATTGAATGTGGGGAAGCAAAACCTCAGTGACACACATTTGGTCATCCCACTTCCAGTGTGAGGAGTCAGTTAAGTATGTGTGTGTGTGCCTGCGTGTGTGTGTGTGCGTGCGTGTGTGTGGCAACCCTTGCCTGAGATGTTTACACCTCAGTGCAGAGGAATGTCCAGGGCTATATTTATGGCCCACTGATAATGCATGTGAGCACGGCCACACAAGCCTGTCATTATACACACTGGCCGACGGCCTGGAGACGCAAGGTAAAGACAGGAGGCGAGGAGAGATGGAGGGAGAGAGAGAAGCTAGAGAGAGAGGGAAAGATGGAGGGAGAGAGAGAGAAGCTAGAGGGGGAGGGTTAAAGGGCTGTAGAAAACACAGGTAGACGAGCTGGATCACGGTGGGAAAGGAGAGAAACACAGTTAGTCGAGCTGGATCATGGGAAAGGAGAGAACCACGGCAGAGAGGAGGTATCTGAGGAGTTACTAGGAGGAGGACAGGGGATGAAGGAGAGAGATGGGGCGCAGTAAAAACGAGGGGAGTTAATAGTGAGAGATTAGGAGGAATAGGCGGAGAGAATGGGTCCAGCTGGCTCTGCCCACTCTCCCAGCTAAACAACTCCTCCTCTACACATGGTGCCCATAAAGTGCAGCTGTTATAGAGCTGTCATTACCTCCACACTGGGTCAATATACTACCAGCGGCCCTAGATAGAGCTGTATTACCTCCACACAGGGTCAATATGCTACCCGCAGCCCAGATAGAGCTGTATTACCTCCACACTGGGTCAATATGCTCCCCGCGGCCCAGTTAGAGCTGTATTGTGCACAGACCCACCCTCAGAGTGGCTAGATGTGCTCGGGTCACTGTCTGGGAGAGACCTTCATATCCGTTAGCAAGTTATGCGACAGGGTACTCGAGAGGAACACAAACATATACACACAAAGACAATTATACACACACACACACACACACACACACACACACACACACACACACACACACACACACACACACACACACACACAGACCCACAGACACACACACACACAGACAATCACACGCACACGCACGCACGCACGCACGCACACACACACACACACACACACACACACACACACACACACACACACACACACACACATCCACACAGTTGGGATTTCCCTGCATGGATCAGGTTGCAGCAGCCGTCTCGTGGAGGGTCACAGGTCAAGTAGTAGAGAAAATGAGCTGTGCATATTTCACTGAGCAGCTACTTTTGTTCTCATTTAGGCAGTATATATATTTATTCATAAATATGTGTAAATGTATTATTATTTCTCAGTGATCTTGGCTGGTGGGTGCTGGAGAGAGTGCCATCTCAGAGTTGTCCCTGGCCATATTTGTGGTCTTGTGATGCGGTAGCTCATTCTATTCTGAGAACAGCCCACGAGGTCTGGTGTTTAGCTGTTGTTTTGTGTGGTTGTTAATTGCTGCTGGTGTGGAGTGGTGGAGTTTAAGGCTAATGGTAATGGCTCCTGTAACCCCCCCCCATTGTCAGATCTTCCCAACTTGGCATGATCTAACCTGCATCAACACACACACACACACACATTCTCTCTCTCTCTCTCTCTCTCTCACTCTGACGCACACATACACACACACACACACACACACACACACACACACACACACACACACACACTGACCCAGATCCACATATGGTAACCCTGAGTTATTGGGCTGAGAAGGATCTGTTGGATCTGGACAGAGACAGTCCTGAAAAACAACAGTAGGGACTGGGAAGTGTTTGGGGGTGATCTCATTAAACAGACCAATTGCTTACATCATCACAGCTGTGTGCTTGGTGGGGACATTCTATGTGTGTGTGTGTGTGTGTGTGTGTCTTCTCAGCCATATGTGCTCAGCAATGTGCATGCTCACCAGTTGTTAGTGTGATCACAGCTTTGGGCTTTCCTGTGTGTGTGTGTGTGTGTGTGTGTGTGTGTGTGTGTGTGTGTGTGTGTGCGTGCGTGTGTGTGTGTGTGTGTGTGTGTGTGTGTGTGTGTGTGTGTGTGTGTGAGAGATGCAGCTTGACTATAGGATCAGGGACAGTTTGGACTCCCGGTTCCTATGGGGGAGGCCTGGAGCAAAGGGCCTCGTCAGCAGCAGATAGTTTCCACATCTGCTGGATCATCAGCCGAGGGGCGCCAACTGGACAGCGAGAGCCCCTACACACACACACACACACACACACACACACACACACACACACACATACACACACACACACATACACACACAGACTTCACATTTGAACAAAACACCGCCATATTGCAATATGACTGCTACATATCAATGGCAGTCTTAGAGTGAGGTCACACAGAGACGAATGTTGGTTATTAGATCTACGGTCGATGATATCATGGATGGCGTGATACAAGACGTTTTTTAGTTCTGCGTGGGGAAATGGATGTTTTTTTCATAGTGCGTGTAAATCTCACTCCGTTTATAATACGCCTTCGTCCAGATACTATTTCCAACCCTCGATTGTCAAACAGTCTTTCAAGGTATGTGGGTCCAGGTTTATGGAAGATTACATTTAAGTAAGTAAAGCCTTGCAGTTTGTTTTTCAAAGGACCTTCTTAATCTAACGCACAGGTTCACATTTCGACTTATGTTTACGTTAAATGTATGCCTTATGCTGGTATAATGTTACAGGCAGTCAATTTAGGGATTTGAGACCTCGGTAGTATATATAAAGCTTAAAATACCACATCACGTGAATGTATAGACTTGGAGTCAAACATTTAAGTGGGAAATTATAAAGGAGTTCAGAGAAGATTATGCACAGTGAGAAAGACGACGTGTGAACGTAGTACATCTAGCCAGTAAGTTATAAAGGCAAACCATATACAATGAAATAAGGCACAAAGGCATCTTGTAAAGCATGGTGAGTGAGCCATTGTGAGTGTCTTTCTAAAACTGATACAGGCAAACTCGGACAAAGCCAATGACATCATTGAGGACCGACAAAGACAGTCATAAAAATCTACCTACTTCAACAAGTCAGGCTTAAATCATGTACAACCTGCACACACACACACACACACACACACACACACACACACACACACACACACACACACACACACACACACACACACACACACACACACACACACACAGAATGCACATTGATCATGAGGTCTTGTAGTGGGTTCTGCTGTCAGTAATCTTAAGTAAAGGTGTTTTCTGTCTTTATATTTAGCAGAGCAATAATGAGCCATGGATGGGAGTTTTTTTGTGGCTGATGCTGGCTATAGTGGATCAGCTTTAGATTATTAGTGTGCTTGCCCGAAGGGAAGCACACTATTGTTCTTCGTTTTTTACTATTTTTTTTATTCTAGTAGTTTTTCTTGCAGCTAACTACTCCTCGCCCGATTGAGATAGAGACGCCGTTCAAACACCAAAACGTCCGGCCCGATCCGGTGCAAGCTGCTATGACTTTTCGTGGCGGTACTCCTTGCCACTCCTTTTTTATTCCTCTTTTTCCATCACCTTTTTTCTCCATAGACTTGCATGGCAGAACTTTGAGGCATTATGACATCATAATAGGCTCATTAAACTGGCTTGCACCTGTGATTCACTGACAACTCTCACTGACACCTGCGCACGGTTCCTCTTCTCTCTCTGTCCCTCTCCATTCAACTGTATAACTAGGAATATTAAGAGACACCTTCCATACCAGGGCTCTACTCACTCATGCATACTCACTCATGTTTACTCACTCGTGCATACTCACTCGTGCATACTCACTCGTGCATACTCACTCATGCATACTTACTCATGCATACTCACTCATGTTTACTCACTCATGTTTACTCACTCATGCGTACTCACTCATGTTTACTCACTCATGCATACTCACTCATGCATGCTCACTCATGTTTACTCACTTGTGCATACTCACTCATGTTTACTCACTCATGCATACTCACTCATGCATACTCACTCATGCATACTCACTCGTGCATACTCACTCATGTTTACTCACTCCTGCATACTCACTTGTGCATACTCATTTGTGCATGCTCATCCAGCAGGGAGAGCTGGAGAGCCGACACCTGCCCCAATTCCAAGGCACTTGTTCTCTCGGTCATGGCCGCAACAGAGCAAGCACACTCTCGCAGTTCGTTCACGAAACGCATTCTAGTTAGTTTAGTATTTTCAAGCCCTTCAGAAAGTTGTCATAGGTTAATATTGGTCTGGCTTCGTCTGGCTTCGTCTGGTGTCTCTGATCATTCCTTTAAGAATCCACTCACTCAGTATTACAGACTTCAGCATGAATATTCTACAGCTTATGTAGGCTAATGCGAATG
>NC_137911.1:28801847-28808255 GCF_963457725.1 Sprattus sprattus | reverse complement strand
TGAAGAGTTGGGTCTTCAAGAGCTTCTTGAAGAAAGAGAGGGACGCCCCATGTGTAAAAACAGGACTCTTGCAGTGAAGATATTGGTCTACATGATCTCCATTAAAGCTCACAGTAGCCATCATGGCGTACGGCTCTCCAGTCATTAGAAAAAGCATCCAACAATATCTTGATACATCATGTGCATTCATATATATGTATGTATGTTCATATGATATATTGTGATACGGATGTGTACATTTGTCTACACAGTGTGTACCTGTATATGCATACTGACAATGTAAGCATTGGAATTCTGAATACATTTAAAAAAAAAGGAAAATTATGGCTTCAGTCTCTCAGAGGAAAATGGGAATAGACTTAACAATAGATGTTATTATGTTCAATCTTTTTGGTTCATAGAAAGGGTGCTGAAGTCAGCAGAATGGGCTTGGCTGAAATGGATAGGCTGCCAATGCTATGCTAACGCTAACCATGCTATTTACATTTAGTAGACGCTTTTATCCAAAGCGTCTTACAGGGATGTATACACATTTTACATTTACACTGATGGCACACTGCTCAGTGTCTTGCTCAAGGACGCTTTGACAGGAATCAAACTAAATAAATAGAAACCTTCTGATTACTAAACGACTTCTCTACCTCCTGTACCACTGTCGCCCCTATGCTATGCTAACGCTAACCATGCTATTGGACCCTTAATGAGCTGTGACAGATTGAAAGGCAGTTTGTTGGTGCAGTGATTCATCACACGTGTTGCTTTCATGTAGGATTGAAGCGTTGTTGTGATAAGTGTCACACACTGGCCTGTGAGTGTGTCCACGGGGGCAGTGCACTTGACCGGCTGGCCTTGATGAGTGTGTGTCTGAGTCTCTCTGCCTCCATCCTCCCCCCGAGTCTGAGTCCGCAAAACCTCAAACCTCAGGCCTCTCTCTCTCTCTCTTTCTCTTTGTCTGTCTCATTCTCTCTCTCTATCTATCTTTCTCTCTCTCTGTCTCATTCTCTCTCTCTCTTTCTCTCTGTCTGTCTCTCTCTCTCTCTGTCTCTCTCTGTCTCTGTCTCTCTCCCTTTCTCTCTCTTTCTCTCTCTCTCTCTATTTCTCTCTGTCTGTCTGTCTCTCTCTCTCTCTCTCTCTATCTTTCTCTCTCTCTTTCTCTCAGCTTGTCTCATTCTCTCTCTCTTTTCTCCTCTGTCTGTTTCCATCTCTCTCTCCTCTCTCTCTTTCTTCTTCCCTCTGTCTCTTCTTCTTCAACATGGAAGGAATCCCCTTTAGTGACCCGCTGCTGTAATTTGTCCTGAGGCCTGTAGTTATGGACTGAAGTAATTGTAGAGAGCAGCGTAGCGTTGGTTTTTCTACACTGTGATCGTCTGCTGTTGTATTGGGAGCCTCCTCTCTCTCTCTCTCTGCTTCTCTCTCTCTGTCTCTCTCTCTCTACCTCTCTTTCTCTCACTCTCTCAGTCTTCAACTTTTGGTAGCTCCTGCTAAAGTCATCCACAGTGGCTAAATAAGCACTATCCGTTAAGCCTCTTGTGAGTGTTGAAAAAAAGATATCTGTTCACTTATACAGTAGCTGGGCGTTTACAGTGTGCCCCATTTGCCTCTGATGTCTGGTGTTGTCCCCTGCCTTTGTGACTTCTCATAAGATAGATAGAAAGATAGATAGATAGATAGATAGATAGATAGATAGATAGATAGATAGATACAACTTTTATTAATACTGTGAGGGAAATTCAATTGCCAAAGCAGCAAGGTAGTAGGAATATAGCATTCAAGTATATACATAAACATAAAAAAATAAATTAATACACATTTGAAAAATAAATAAAATAATAGATGAAATAAATAGACAACATAACTCCCCAAACTGGAGCTTTCACAGTGAAGCCAGCTCTTGCGTTGCTCCACCACAGGGACCCAAAGGCAACTCTTTGTGAGTGTCAAAATGGCTGCCACTTGGTTCCCCTTCTCAGGTAGAATAGCCTACACCACCCACCCCCCATTTCACTCTCCTCTCTCTCTCTCTCTCTCTCTCTCTCTCTCTCTCTCCTCTCTCTCTCTCTCACTCTCTTCCTCTCTCTCTCCTCTCTCTCTCTCTCTCTCTCTCTCTCTCTCTCTCTTGAGTTTCCCATATCCAACTCTCTCTCTCTCTCTCTCTCTCTCTCTCTCTCTCCATTCAGGCTCTCACACATTCTTTGCTCCACCTCCCCCCCCTCAGGCTCTCTGGTGTCCGTAAAGGGGCCGTCATGCAGAAAGACTCCATTGTGCCGTCCCTGTATCCCTTTCCTCTGCTGGCCTGTGATTAAGAAGGGATTGCTTGGATGGGGATATTTTGGCGGTGGAGAAGGGGGGGGGGGGGGGGGTCTGGGGGGAGTCAGCAGGGTGGATGGGGGGATTGTGCGGTTAGGACTCGAAGGAATAGGTGGATAATATCATTTGCTGGGCTCAGTGTAATATTAAATAATGAGTTATGGGACACTATTGGGTCGGTGTGTGCATGTGTGTGCATATGTGTGTGTGTGTGTGTGTGTGTGTGTGTGTGTGTGTGTGAGTGTGTGTGTGTGTGTGTGTGTAGGTGTGCATGTGTGTTCCTGTGTGTGTATCTCTCTTTCTCTCTCTTCTCTCATCTCTCTGTGTTTCTCTGTGTGTGTGAGCGAGAGAGTGAGGGACTGTGTATTCCTGTGTGTGTATCTCTCTTTCTCTCTCTTCTCTCTCTCTCTGTGTTTCTATGTGTGTGTGAGCGAGAGAGTGAGGGAGAGAGAGAGAGAAAGGGAGAGGCAGGGGGGTTGACTGAATTTCAAGGCCTTTTTGTCATCATCGATGATCTCATTGCATGCATTTCTGCCATGTGTTGCCCATGCTCTCATTTCCTAGGTGACCCAGCAGTTAGCTCCTCTTGGGAGAGGGAAGGTGGGACAGCGCAGAGAAGGCAGTGGCTGTTCAGCACTGTTTGTCCCTCTTCTGCCTCCCTACTTGGCTTTTTGGGAGTCAGTGGGTCTTTAGTGATGAGTTAGAGCTGCTCTTCTTGCTTGAGGTTTGCAGTGGAGGAGGTGCGTCTGATTTTGACTCTTGCGGTATGAGCCATAATAAGCTTGGGTTTATTTTGAAATGAGAAAGTAACAGTAATTTTGTTGGTGAGTTGAGTTTGTCATTACTTAGGATATGGTTTGTGGTAGTTTCTTAATATGCATTTGTGGACTGATTCTGCGTTGAGGCAGTGCAAAGCTGATGTAGACCATCGTGGAGAGATGGTGATCTGGAGCAGGATGTTGGTATGATCTTGGACATGGACGCAGGAAAAAGTACCACGGTACCAAGCATATAGAGAATGGCAAGCTGTGTTTCCTGAGTTCATTTTTCATGGGTCGGTAGTTAGGTACGTTTGCCAGTATGACACTTAGGCACCATAGCAACACCTCAAGCGTCTCAGTGTCAGACCATGCTTATGAAAGATGTGGAACCTTTGGATGTAGTTGTTCAGTGGTTCAGTTGTTCAACAGGAACACCGTCTCAGTTGGGGTTGTTTGATGTGGTCCTAGGCTCAACTGTATCTTTTTTGTTCTACTTAGCATTAGGTTATGTCTTGTCTCATCTGTTGTGCCTGTGCACTTCATATGTTTCAACCGTGGGAGAGTGGGAAACGTCCTTTCGATTCCTTTTGTATGTCTTGACATGTGAAGTAATTGACAATAAAGCTACTTTGACTTTGACTTTGACAGATGATCTCATGAAATATCTCCGTGACAATGTCATTAGTGGGCCGTCCAACGGAATTAAAGTTGATCCGTTTCTTTGGCAGGTGCTCCTGGGAGAGTCCTGTCGGAACGCAGGAGGAGTTGATCCCTAATGGCTGACGTCCTGGACACCGGAGCGACGGGAGCCGCGGGGGCGGCCGGCACCACCACTTCCACCGCCGGCGGCGGCGTCGGCAACGTGGACTGGCAGAAGAGATGCATCACCCTGGAGATGCAGCTGCTGAGGTTCCGGCTCCAGGCGGGGAAAATTCGCGAACTTCTCGCTGAAAAGGTGAGGACAAGATCAGGGAGGACTGGTTACGTTTACATTTCATCATTTAGCAGACGCTTTTATCCAAAGCGAACTTACAAGGATGTATACACATTTGACATTTCACACTGCTGGCACACTGCACATCAGGAGCAATTAGGGGTTCAGTGTCTTGCTCAAGTATGCTTCGACAGGGAATCAAACTAGCGACCTTCTGATAACTAAATGACTTCTCTACCTCCTGTACCACTGTCCTTCCCTAGTTAGGTGTGCCTAGTTAGGTGTGCTGGTCTTTTATCCCAGAGTTCCCATACCACTAATAGATGTAGTGACGAGAGAGTGAGGGAGAAGTAAATAGTAGGCACTGGGAGAGTTGTGTGGGATGATTGGGGCAGTTGAGAGGTCCAGGGGTATTCGTTCTTGACCTGTAGCTGAGAACTGGCTTGCATTTTGGATGTTTAAAGACAAGGACTCGCCACATCTGTGGTGGCTTTGATTCCAGCCTTATGCAGTTTCTGTTTGATATGTAAATGTACGTGTGAATGTATACAAAGGCAAGAGGAAGAGGAAGTCTATGAAAAAGAACATTGAAGGGGATAAGACCTTGCTCTCCTGTCAATAGGAACCGTATTTGGCCCCTTAATCCAGAACATATGCTTGAACGACTCTCCCTCTTATCTGTCAGTCTGAGCTGTGCTTGTGAAGGAACTGGGGCTATTTCGTCCTGTGTACTGCCTCATATGTGAAGGATCTGGGGCTGTTTCTTCCAGAGTATTGCCTCATATGTGAAGGAACTGGGGCAGTTTCTTCCTGTGTATTGCCTCATATGTGAAGGAACTGGGGCTGTTTTTTCCTGAGTATTGCCTCATATGTGAAGGAACTGGGGCTGTTTTTTCCTGAGTATTGCCTCATATGTGAAGGAACTGGGGCTGTTTCCTCCAGAGTATAGCCTTATATGTGAAGGAACTGGGGCTGTTTCTTGCCTCATATGTGAAGGAACTGAGGCTGTTTCCTCCAGAGTATAGCCTTATATGTGAAGGAACTGGGGCTGTTTCTTGCCTCATATGTGACCATCTGAATGACCTCTCTGCCTTCCCACTTTCTCATCTGTGAGAGTCCGGCCCATTACATTTTGAACATAATAATAATAATAATAATAATAGCAACAACAATAATAATAATTATTTGTTATTATTATAATTATTATTAGTTCGGTGCACTTTCCCTTCTACCAGCATGCCACTGCCAAAGAGAAACTGTGTCACAGCTAACCATGGTTCAGGGAAGAAAGTGGACTCTGTATAGCTGTGCATGAGAAGTTGCAACATGAGTCTGGGGTGAAGTCATTGTCATAAAGCCTTTTCTTGTTTTTGGGGAGGATTTTTCTTCTCCTCGTCGACTCTTGTAGTTGTAACGACTCGTAAAACGTGTCGTTACACTCGTAGCAAATCGGGACATGAGTGGATTCTCATTCTTCACAGTTAGTTATTGCTGTGATCACAATTACACCAGCTGATCCGTAACAGACTGCTTCTGATGAAGAGGCCCCTTTACAACTCCACACTTCACTAAAGCGCTGGCTTCTTTCAGTCCATCTCTCTCTCTCTCTTTCTGTTTCTCATTCTCTCTCACTTTCTCTCTCTCTCTCTTTCTGTTTCTCATTCTCTCTCTCACTTTCTCTCTATCTCTCTTTCTGTTTCTCATTCTCTCTCTCACTTTCTCTCTCTCTCTCTTTCTGTCTCTCATTCTCTCTCTCACTTTCTCGCTCTCTCTTTCTGTTTCTCATTCTCTCTCTCACTTTCTCTCTCTCTCTCTTTCTGTTTCTCATTCTCTCTCTCACTTTCTCTCTCTCTCTCTTTCTGTTTCTCATTCTCTCTCTCACGTTCTCTCTCTCTCTCTTTCTGTCTCTCGTTCTCTCTCTCACTTTCTCTCTCTCTCTCTTTCTGTTTCTCATTCTCTCTCTCACTTTCTCTCTCTCTCTCTTTCTGTTTCTCATTCTCTCTCTCACCTTTCTTGTCCTCCCCCTCAGTGGCTCATTCATTCAGAACAGTTAACGGTCACACACACACACACACACACACACACACACACACACACACACACACGGTCGCTCATTCATTCAGAACAGTTAACGGTCAAACTTGGCACCAGGCCTGGGCATGGAGTCGGAGGGGAAGTCACTGACCTGTGTGAAACTGTGTGTGTGTGTGTGTGTGTGTGTGTGTGTGTGTGTGTGTGTGTGTGTGTGTGTGTGTGTGTGTGTCTCTTTGGCGGAGTTAATATACCGCAGTCAGGCATTGTGTGTGTGCGTCAGAGTATGCATCTGTGTGTGTGTGTGTGTAGTTTACCATCCGGTTTACCTGGTTTTGCTTGAGCTGTACAGTGGTTGATATTATCCTTTTCTAA
>NC_137911.1:28786847-28796847 GCF_963457725.1 Sprattus sprattus | reverse complement strand
CCTGTCTGAGACCTCACCTAGTGCTCTACTCTCTGTACTCACCTGTCTGAGACCTCACCTAGTGCTCTACTCTCTGTACTCACCTGTCTGAGACCTCACCTAGTGCTCTACTCTCTGTACTCACCTGTCTGAGACCTCACGTAGTGCTCTACTCTCTGTATTCACCTGTCTGAGACCTCACCTAGTGCTCTTCTCTCTGTACTCACCTGTCTGAGACCTCACCTAGTGCTCTTCTCTCTGTACTCACCTGTCTGAGACCTCACCTAGTGCTCTACTCTCTGTACTCACCTGTCTGAGACCTCACCTAGTGCTCTACTCCTCTCACCTGTCTGAGACCTCACCTAGTGCTCTACTCTCTGTACTCACCTGTCTGAGACCTCACCTAGTGCTCTACTCTCTGTACTCACCTGTCTGAGACCTCACCTAGTGCTCTACTCTCTGTACTCACCTGTCTGAGACCTCACCTAGTGCTCTACTCTCTGTACTCACCTGTCTGAGACCTCACCTAGTGCTCTTCTCTCTTTACTCACCTGTCTGAGACCTCACCTAGTGCTCTACTCTCACCTGTCTGAGACCTCACCTAGTGCTCTACTCTCTGTACTCACCTGTCTGAGACCTCACCTAGTGCTCTTCTCTCTTTACTCACCTGTCTGAGACCTCACCTAGTGCTCTACTCTCACCTGTCTGAGACCTCACCTAGTGCTCTACTCTCTGTACTCACCTGTCTGAGACCTCACCTAGTGCTCTTCTCTCTGTACTCACCTGTCTGAGACCTCACCTAGTGCTCTACTCCTCTCACCTGTCTGAGACCTCACCTAGTGCTCTACTCTCTGTACTCACCTGTCTGAGACCTCACCTAGTGCTCTACTCTCTGTACTCACCTGTCTGAGACCTCACCTAGTGCTCTTCTCTCTTTACTCACCTGTCATAACATGACACATGTTCTGAAAGAAACACGGTGTCCAGGTTGGGTGACATGGATGGGTTGATGTCCTACAGGAGATAGCTTGCTCTGAGTCCTAGGCTACATACACACCATGGAACTGATTCTCTCAGTGTGTGTGCTGTTTACCACATGATGAGGCTGTGTGTGTGTGTGTGTGTGTGTGTGTGTGTGTGTGTGTGTGTGTGTGTGTGAGAGTGTGTGTGTGTGTGTGTGTGTGTGAGTGTGTGCGTGTGCGTGTGCGTGTGCTTGTGTGTGTTTGTTAGGCTGGGAATGGCATCACAGCTGCAGCGTGTTCATGGAAAGTGTGGAAATGTGAACCAAAGCTGAGATTTCTGGGATACGTGTAAAGCTGAGATGTCTGGGATACGTGTAAAGCTGAGATGTCTGGGATACGTGTAAAGCTGAGATGTCTGGGATACGTGTAAAGCTGAGATGTCTGGGATATGTGTGAAGCTGAGATGTCTGGGATATGTGTAAAGCTGAGATGTCTGGGATATGTGTGAAGCTAAGATGTCTGGGATATGTGTAAAGCTGAGATGTCTGGGATATGTGTGAAGCTAAGATGTCTGGGATATGTGTAAAGCTGAGATGTCTGGGATATGTGTGAAGCTAAGATGTCTGGGATATGTGTAAAGCTGAGATGTCTGGGATATGTGTAAAGCTGAGATGTCTGAGATACGTGTAAAGCTGAGATGTCTGGGATATGTGTAAAGCTGAGATGTCTGGGATATGTGTGAAGCTAAGATGTCTGGGATATGTGTAAAGCTGAGATGTCTGGGATATGTGTGAAGCTAAGATGTCTGGGATATGTGTAAAGCTGAGATGTCTGGGATATGTGTAAAGCTGAGATGTCTGAGATACGTGTAAAGCTGAGATGTCTGGGATACGTGTCTGGGGTATTTGGCATCATTCTGAATTTGTACCTCAGCTACTGATCCCTTTGAGCTGCTTTGCAAACTCTTTGTCCTGAACAGATGCAGGAGCTGGAGATTAGAGTGACAGAGGCCGACCAGCGAGCAGAGACTGCAGAGAAACAGGTACACTATGCACACACACACACACACACACACACACACACACACACATACACACATAAACACACACACACAGACACACACACATACACACACACACACACACACACACACACACACACACACACACACATACACACACACACACACACACAAAATGAATGCATGAGGAGCTGAAGAGGCCTCTGTAAACCACTAGAATGTGAAGAGTTTCTGACTGAGTCTTTTAATGTGATCTGCTTTAGGTGCGCTTGATGGAAGAGAAACTGAAATCAGCCAATGTGCAGCCCAGCGAATCAGAGAACTCCCTGTGCCTGAGGCTTCAAGAGCTGACCAATCAGGTGCAGGACAGAGATGGCGTGATCAAGCAGCTGGAGGCACAGCTGGAGAAGCAGGTATGGAGAGAACAGAGGAGAGAGAGGAAGAAAGATGGACAAGATGAGTTAGGGAGGATAAGTGTGGACATTCATAGAACTTTCTGGATTTACTGTTGAAGTCGAAATCATAGCCCAGGGGTAGAAGCTCCACACACACAGTCTGTCGGCTTTGGAGGATGGAAACGATAATAAATTGGTATGATGAGAAATAAAAAAACACATTTAGGGCCCTATCTTGCCGATCAGAAACGCAAGTAGGACGGCGCCAAGCGCAAGTAGCTGTGTGGGCGGCTCTATGGCGCAGTTGCTATTTTAACGGCGGAAAAAACACACTTGCGTCCAGCGCAAGTGTCAAAAGGGTTGGTCCAAAGGAGGTTACTCAGCCATAGGTGTGGTTTGGGCGTAATACGCAATAAACCAATCCGAGCGTCATTTCACATTCCCTTTAAGAGCGAGAAGCGCATAGTCCATAGCGGCTTGTTATTTTGATGGCGGAATTACCTGGTGGAAGACCGGAGAAGTTCACAGCCGAGGTGACCGACGTGACATTTACACCAATTTTTTGGCAAGCCATATATAATTACAAGGAAAATAAAGTATTTACCACTTGAGGAAATCATTGTGATATCCATATCCAAGATATTTTAAAAATAAGCATACATGTAGCCTACACATTGACCCAAATGATTCAGGTTAATTGAAGCTGCGTGACATTTGATTTATTGTATGGCTTTGTAAAAAGCCGGGAGATAGATATATATGGGGATGCGAGAAACCCTCCAAAAGTAAGCAAAGTCAAGCAAGCATGTCAAGATATTGCCGTGATTGTTTCTGCAACGGGGCACCCGAAAACGTTGCCGAAAACGCTATAATGACGTCCGGAGACGTGGGACATCCAAGCTGGCAGGTAACACACGTTCTCGTGCCTTCACGGGAGGTGGATCTGCCTCGACCCAGGATCTGACGGCAGCAGAGGACATCGCCACGTCTACCCTCACGCCTGAGAGCGTGCAGGGATTTGGGGGCATGGAAATCGGCACCCAAGCCAGTGCACCAGCTGACCAAACCCAAGGTACATAAATAAAGTCCACATACACAGAGATGAGTTTACAAGATTTATAATAATACTGGCATTAAATAAATGCAACAAAGCCATACAATAAATCAAATGTCACGCAGCTTCAATTGACCTGAATCATTTGGGTCAATTGTGTACGCTAGATGTATGCCTAGTTTTTAAATGTCTTGGATACGGATATCACAATGATTTCCTCATGTGGTAAATACTTTATTTTCCTTGTAATTATATATGGCTTGCCAAACAATTGGTGTAAATCTCTCGTGAAGACGACAGAAGTAAAGTGTAGCCTACAGGTCCTATACTGTGCGGGCAAGCACATGCGCCCTTAAAATAGCGTTCTGAATACGCGTTACAGACTTTAGACATTGCGCCTCACATTAGACCAGCTTTTTTTTGGTCAATGGCGCACGGCGCACGGCGTTGTTTTGAAACTGCAAAATACCACTTGCGCCAGAGAAACGCCTTCTCTGTTCCGCCCCCGCCCATGTCGACGCAAGTTCATTTCGAAGCGCGCCTCTTGAGGGAAAATCGCGCTGTGCGCCGGGTGCAAGATAGGAATGACACATGCGTCGGTGACAATGTCAATTGCGCTGGGTGCAAGATAGGGCCCTTAGTCTTCATTGACTAAATTTAGTCTTTATAGACTAAATGTAGTGAGTTTCTCAGGACCGTCCATCATCAATATTTATATAATTCCACAAAGTCACCCAAAGATCTATTTTGCTTATTTCTTTTTCCTCTTGTACAGTTTTTTACAACTTAATAAGGAGTAGACTGCTGAAGACCCGCTAAACTTAAGTTCTTTTTGCAGAATATGCTTCGAGCCCAGGAGGCGAAGATCATTGAAGAAAAAGCCTCCAAGATCAAAGACTGGGTCACTTTTAAGTTACGAGAGGTAAGGTTGTGCCCAATCCATTTCATTTTGCCTGGTTCCATAGGAACATACAGGCTGCTACTTAATATATGTACTTGTTCCTGCTATAAGCTGTAAGTAACACTTTTTAAACAGTCCCTCAAGACTCACCTTTTCAACCTCGCCTTCACCTGAATTCCCCTGCTCCCTCCCCTCCACTTTAAGACTCTTATGTTCAGTTTTCTTTTTTTAGGTTTCCTCCGGTAGGAGGTAACCTATTGTTATTGTAGGCTTTCTTATTATGTTGCTGCAATGGGAGTCAATGGCAGCCCATAGAACCATATGGTAACTTTTTGTGAAATTTGGCACACTCATTAAGGACAGTCCCTTCTTCATTCACACCAAGTTTCATGGCTCTCATTACACCACTCTAGCGCCACCAACAGGTCAAAGTTGGACTTTTGTAACACACGCAACTTTTGAACCGTATGACCGATTTTCAAAAATGAGGTACCAATGGATTCCCTGGATCAAGACGAATTAAACACACCCTATGGCGTCAATTTCCGGTTATATAGATTTTCTGCTATTTCCGGTTTTATCAAAAACCTTTGAAAGCCTACTCCTCCTACAATTTTTGGCAAATCTTCATCAAAATCACCAGAGATGATCTTCAGACCTAGCCTCACAAAAGTTGTAAACAGAATTTTGATCCTCACAACCGTTTGTCCGGTACAGCCACTCAAATTCAGCTGAAAAGTCGCCAAACAGGAAGTGAAGTCATATCTTGGCTAATCTTTGTGAAATCAACACCAAACTTGATATGTCACTGGAAGACACTACAACATGTTCCCATGTGAAAAGGCAATTTCATATCTTCAAAAATTATTGATATAAAGCAAATTGGATACATTGTTAACGCTAAAATAATTCTTTACACATCAACAGGTCAAAAAGTGATACTCTGATTCAATCACAAGTTCATGTGAAGACACTTGAGAATGTTAAGTATACAAATCTGAAAAAAAGTTGACTGTAAGATGAAAAGTGGATTTTTGGTGAATATTTGAAACATGCATGCTTGGCTAATTTCTAGGGTGATTTTCGGTAGAAGGTCTCTCTCTCTCTCTCTGCTCCTTTGCGCGTGTGTGCTCCAGATTCTCTCTCTCTCTCTCACACACACACACACACACACACACACACACACACACACACAGGGACAGGCTCCTTTGACACGCACAAGCACACACACACAACATTTAAGGAAATGTAGGGATGACCACACCCCTTCTCACTCTTAGCTTGAAGCCATGGCCCTTGAGGATCTTCAAAGTAATGCATTTGAAATGTAATATCCCATTGGCAAGTCTGCAGCATGGATCTTTCTATACATGACAAATTGTCACAAAAATACATTTGGTTTGCAATGTCTGGAGGAGGAAACCGCCATCGCTGCTTGCAGCTATATTTGTAGGCTTTCTTATTATGTTAGTACCATGGGAGTCAATGGCAGCCCCTAGAACCATATGGTAACTTTTTGTGAAATTTGGCACACTCATTAAGGACAGTCCCTTCTTCATTCTCACCAAGTTTCATGGCTCTAATTACACCACTCTAGCGCCACCAACAGGTCAAAGTTGGACTTTTGTAACACACACAACTTTTGAACCGTATGACCGATTTTCAAAAATGAGGTACCATTGGATTCCCTGGATCAAGACGAATTAAAGCCACCCAATGGCGTCAATTTCCGGTTATATAGATTTTCCGCTATTTCCGGTTTTATCAAAAACCTTTGAAAGCTTTCTCCTCCTACAATTTTTGGCAAATCTTCTTCAAAATCTCCTGAGATGATCTTCAGACCTAGCCTCACAAAAGTTATCAACAGAATTTTTATCCTCACAACCGTTTGTCCGGTACAGCAACTCAAATTCAGCAGAAAAGTCGCCAAACAGGAAGTGAAGTCATATCTTGGCAAATCTTTGACAAATCAACACCAAACTTGATATGTCACTGGCAGACACTACAACATGTTGCCATGTTCAAAGGCAACTTCATATCTTCAAAAATGATTGATATAAAGCAAATTGGATAAATTGTTAACGCTTAAACAATGCTTTACACATCAACAGGTCAAAAAGTGATACTCTGATTGAATCACAAGTTCATGTGAAGACACTTGAGAATGTTTAGAACACAAATCTGAAAAAAAATTGACTGTAAGATGAAAAGTAGATTTTTGGTGAATATTTGAAATAGGCATGCTTGGCTAATTTCTAGGGTGATTTTCAGTAGAAGGACTCTCTCTCTCTGCTGCTTTGCGCGTGTGTGCTCCAGATTCTCTCTCTCTCTCACACACACACACACACACACACACACACACACACACACACACACACACTGACAGGCTCCTTTGAAGCACACGCACACAACATTAAAGGAAATGTAGGGATGACCACACCCCTTCTCACTCTTAGCTTGAAGCCATGGCCCTTGAGGATCTTCAAAGTAATGCATTTGAAATGTAATATCCCATTGGCAAGTCTGCAGCATGGATCTTTCTATACAATGACAAATTGTCACAAAAATTCATTTTTCCCTGGTTCGCAATGTTTGAAGGAGGAAACCGCCATCGCTGCTTGCAGCTATATTTAGGTTTCCTCCGGTAGGAGGTAACCTATTGTTATTGTAGGCTTTCTTATTATGTTAGTACCATGGGAGTCAATGGCAGCCCCTAGAACCATATGGTAACTTTTTGTGAAATTTGGCACACTCATTAAGGACAGTCCCTTCTTCATTCACACCAAGTTTCATGGCTCTCATTACACCACTCTAGCGCCACCAACAGGTCAAAGTTGGACTTTTGTAACACACGCAACTTTTGAACCGTATCACCGATTTTCAAAAATGAGGTACCAATGGATTCCCTGGATCAAGACGAATTAAACACACCCTATGGCGTCAATTTCCGGTTACATAGATTTTCCGCTATTTCCGGTTTTATCAAAAACCTTTGAAAGCCTTCTCCTCCTACAATTTTTGGCAAATCTTCTTCAAAATCACCAGAGATAATCTTCAGACCTAGCCTCACAAAAGTTATGGAAAGAATTTTGATCCTCACAACCGTTTGTCCGGTACAGCCACTCAAATTCAGCTGAAAAGTCGCCAAACAGGAAGTGAAGTCATATCTTGGCAAATCTTTGTGAAATCAACACCAAACTTGATATGTCACTGGAAGACACTACAACATGTTCCCATGTGCAAAGGCAACTTCATATCTTCAAAAATGACTGATATAAAGCAAATTGGATACATTGTTAACGCTAAAATAATGCTTTACACATCAACAGGTCAAAAAGTCATACTCTGATTCAATCACAAGTTCATGTGAAGACACTTGAGAGTGTTTAGAACACAAATCTGAAAAAAAGTTGACTGTAAGATGAAAAGTAGATTTTTGGTGAATATTTGAAATACGCATGCTTGGCTAATTGCTAGGGTGTTCCTCAAGTCTGCCTCTCTGCTCCTGCCCCTCTGGTCTTGCGCGCGTGTGTGCTCCAGATTCTCTCTCTCACACACACACACACACACACACACACACAGGGACAGGGACAGGCTCCTTTGACACGCGCAAGCACACACACACAACGTTTAAGGAAATTTAGGGATGACCACACCCCTTCTCACTCTTAGCTTGAAGCCATGGCCCTTGAGGATCTTCAAAGTAATGCATTTGAAATATCATATCCCATTGGCAAGTCTGCAGCATGGATTTTTCTATACAGTGACAAATTGTCACAAAAATACATTTTTCCCTGGTTCGCAATGTCTGGAGGAGGAAACCGCCATCGCTGCTTGCAGCTATATTTCTAACTTGTTTCTGTCTGTTTGTTTTTTGTTTGATCTGTTGTCTTTCTTATTTTTCTGTTGTCTTGTTTGCTTGCCTTATGTAGCGTCTTTGGGTACTAGAAAAGCGCTATAGAAAAACGAATTATTATTATTATTATTAAGTTTAAATATTTTTCAGTGGAGAGGAATTCCATCATTGACTTGAGTTCCCGTTGGGCCTTTTTGAGGGGTGCATAATGCTGTTTTTCTACTAGTGGAACTAGGCCTGATAGGTAATATTGAACTCATGTCAAAATGGAGTCATATTACATAACCAATGTGTGCAGATGGAGATGGAGAACCAGCAGCAGAAGCTGGCGAACCTCAAGCAGGCGGAACAGATCCTCAACCTCCAGGACAAACTGCAATGTAAGTGGATGGACCCATGCTTCAAGGTCAAAGCCCTAAGATGACAGGCCATGCACTCTCTCTCTCTCTTCCACTCTCTCTCTTTCTATCTCTCTCTCTCGCTCTCTCTCTCTTTCTATCTCTCTCTTTCTCTCTCTCTTGCTCCCGCTCTCTCTCTCTATCTCTCTCGCTCTCTCCCCCTCTCTCTCTCTCTTTCTCTCTCTTCCTCTCTTTCTTTCTTTTTCTCTCTCTCTCTATCTCTCTCTCTCTCTCTCTGCCCTCCCTGACTGTGTATCTCCCTCTCTCAGAATCGTGACCCAGTCCTTTTCCTCCTGATTTTATTTCTCTGTGTTGTTTTGTAAAGTGCTCCAGGAGGGACCCTCCTCCCCCACTGCCCCCTTGTCTCCCAGCCTTGATGCCCACCTGGTGCCCTCCAGCCCGCTCTACCCGCCCAGCTGCCCTGGTACGCCGCCCGCTCTGGAGGAAGGCTGGAGGCACACCCCCTCAGGAGGCTACGCTACAGGTGCCGTACCACTTCCTCTTTTCCTAGCCACGTTTTATATATATGATAATGCCTTTTCAAGTTGTTTAGCCATTATCACTCTGGCAGGGAGACTTCCAATGGGAACTAGCCTTTTGGCTACAATTGGGTGCATTTACATTTTAATGTTTATTAATGTACACTGCCCCTCTTCATCAAATAAACAAACTGAAACTGAAACTGAAATGGCACGCTGGGATTTTAGACTTGAAGAAATTGCCTTTTAAGGCTCTGTAGTAGACGTTGCCAGAATAATACAATGTTTGAAGCTGGGGATTTTATTACATAATTCATATTCATCAATTAATCAAAAGCAATTTCCTAACCTTTTGTCTGTGGCCCCTTGTTGTCATGTAGAAGCAAAGAAGAAAGCCTTGGAGGTGACTGACAGCTCTTCACCTGTGGACAAGATGACTGCATCCAAGATGGCAGACAGTGCCACTCAGGGCCGAGGCCGAGGGGTCGTCGGCGCCACTCCCAGCACCGGCAATGCGGTGGAGCCCCCCAGCCGGGACCACTCGTCGGACGAGCTCAACAGCAAGTTCCGCCTGCAGCGCCTGCGCTCCTCCTCTTCCACCTCCTCCTCCTCCACCTCTTCTTCCTCCTCCTCCGCCTATGAGAACCCCCAGGCCGCCCTGCTGCTCCTCCCCCTGGAGGCCCAGGCGGCTGCCCTCGCCGGGCCCCTGCGCTCGGCCGTCGGCACCTCCTTCTCCCTGCCCGTGGGCACCAGCATGACCCTGCCCAAGGTGCTGTCTCTCTCTCTCTCTCTCTCTCTCTCTCTCTTTCTCTTTCTCTCTCTCTCTCTCTCGCTCTCTCTCACTCTCGCTCTCTCTCTCTTTCTCTCTTTGTCTCTTTCTCTCTCTCTCTCTCACTCTTGCTCTCTCTCTCTTTCTCTCTCTGTCTCTTTCTCTCACTCTCGCTCTCTCTCTCTT
>NC_137911.1:28774347-28779347 GCF_963457725.1 Sprattus sprattus | reverse complement strand
AAACACTCTCTCATAGTTGCTCTTTCTTTTGTATCTTTCAATAAATCACACACACATTTATTTTGCTCTCATTCTGCCTATCTTCTCTTTGTTGCTCTCTTCTGCTCTGTCTTTCCCCTGACCTTTCACTAAGTCCCACTCGCGTGTTCTCAATCATTTTGTGACTTAATAAAGCTCAACGTTATCAATGTCCCGTACACTGTGTCATGGACTGGGATGAAATGTGCAGCCCTGTGGTCAGGTTCTCTTGGCTTAAATTGAAGCCTTCCTTTGTTTGACAAGTGCATGGAGAGTCCCTCGGTGCTGAGGTTGGGAGAGAGAGGGAGTGTGTGTGTGTGTGTGTGTGTGTGTGTGTGTCTGTGTGTGTGTGTGTGTGTGTGTGCGCAGCGGTGACAATGTTGGTCCTTGTTCTGTGAAGGGATGAGAATGAGGGGGAATCAGAGAGTGTGTGTGTGCTGAGAGGATCTCTGAGAATGAGGGGGAATCAGAGGGAGTGTACTACAGAGAGGACCCCTCTGTTCCCCAGCTCTTTAGTTCTGGTTTGTTTAGTTGGAATGCACAATGTTTCTGTTCTTTCTCTTTACTTTGTCACACACTTGGATACTAGGGTTAGGGCTCACATGCACAAACACACACACACACACACACAGACACACACAGAGACATGGAACATACACACACAAACAGATACACATACACGATGCACCTACGCATCTTAGGTGCACACACACATGCAACTGCTGTAAGCCTACACTAATGTGCGCGCACACACACACACACACACACACACACACACACACACACACACACACACAGACATAGTTTAATTAATGCTTTAATTAATTTAATTTAATAAATCCCCCCTCCCTCTTCTCCACAGTCTTGTCAGCTGTTCATTAATGTGCTGGTGGAGTCTCCCTCCATTGACTACCACACCTCGCTGGCCCAGAATGCACTGCAGGTGTGCCTGACGCACCCCGAGCTTCAGAACGAGATGTACTGCCAGCTGATGAAGCAGACCAACTGCCGCACGCCCAACAACTACTCCCTCACACAGGTGGGTGCAGCACACACACACACACAGTCACAAACACACCGAAACACACACACACACAATGAAAAATACACACACACAGTGAAACACACACACACACACACTTAAACACACAGACACACTGAAACACACACATTGAAACCCACACACACACTGAAACACACACACACACTGATACACACACACACGTAAACACACACACTCATTGAAACACACAGACACACTGAAACACACATACAGGCTTCCATAGAATGCTGAGTTCTGTGCACCAACTTGTGATCATGTAGAAATTTTACTTTTTGTCATTCTCTCTCGAAATTTGATTGGTAGTTCCTGGGACGTGCACAGGAATTTTGAAGGGCAGTTGCTCTGCCCTGGAAGAAAGGGGCAACACATTATTTTTTTGTCACAGCCGCTGCCACGCCCCCATCATCTGATCGCAAATTTTGCCAATATCATTTTAAACTCTCACTAACCGCCGCTGCCACGCCCCCGTCATCTGATAGCAAATTTTGCCAATATCATTTTAAACTCTCACTAACCCCCGCTGCCACGCCCCCGTCATCTGATCGCAAATTTTGCCAATATCATTTTAAACTCTCACTAACCGCCGCTGCCACGCCCCCGTCATCTGATCGCAAATTTTGCCAATATCATTTTAAACTCTCACTAACCGCCGCTGCCACGCCCCCGTCATCTGATCGCAAATTTTGCCAATATCATTTTAAACTCTCACTAACCGCCGCTGCCACGCCCCCGTCCCCTGATCGCAAATTTGCCGACGAGCAACCTTAGCCCACTCCTGTGCAGGTCCCTGCTCCTGAGTCCTCCTCTTTTCCGTAGGCATTCTGCACTCTACACTTAACAACACCCAAAATAGTGATAGGATTTCGAAATGTAACCATTTTGAATGAAATAATGTATGTGATGCATCATTGTTCTGATCCCCCTGTCTCTCCTTCAGTGTTGGCAGCTGCTGTCAGTGTGTGTGGCCCTCTTCCTGCCTCAGCAACACTTCCTCTGGTACCTGAGGCAGCACCTGCATCGCCACGCCGACCCCAGGTAAGATACCCTCTTAGCATCTTCGAATTGACCTAACTGGATACACAATGCAAAGGATGGATACGGGATTAAGGCTAACTGAGCATGTGTTTCTAATGGAATGTCTGTATGGGTTTATTATTGTGTGTGTGTGTGTGTGTGTGTGTGTGTGTGTGTGTGCGTGTGCGTGTGCGTGTGCGTGTGCGTGTGCGTGTGCGTGTGCGTGTGCGTGTGCGTGCGCGTGCGCGTCTGCGTGTATATGTGTGTGTGCGTGTGTATGTCTGTGTATGTCTGCGTGTATATGTGTGTGTGTGTGTGTGCGTGTGTGTGTGTGTGTGTATGTCTGCGTGTGTGTGTATATGTGTTTGTGTGTGTGTGTGTGTGTGTGTGTGCGTGTGTGTGTGTGTGTGTCAGGACTGAGGTGGGGAAGTATGCTGTGTACTGCCAGCGGTCAGTGGAGAGGACTCAGCAGAATGGGGAGCGTGAGGCCAAACCCTCCCGTATGGAGATCGTGTCCATCCTGCTGAGGAACCCCTACCACCACTCCCTGCCCTTCAGCATACCTGTGCACTTCCTCAACAACACCTACCAGGTAACACACACACACACACATGTACACACACTCATACTTACACAGAGACACAGACACACTAAAGATCAGAATGTGTAACATGCACACACACACACACACCCATGTACACACACTCATACTAACACAGACACAGACACACACACACACACTAAGATCATCATGTGTAAAGCGCACACACACACACACACCCATGTACACACACTCATACTGACACAGACACACAGACACACTAAAGTCATCATGTGTAACGCGCACGCACACACACACCCATGTACACACACTCATACTGACACAGACACACAGACACACTAAAGTCATCATGTGTAACGCGCACACACACACACGCACACACACACCCATGTACACACACTCATACTGTCACACAGACACACAGACACACTAAGAATATCATGTGGAACGTGCACACACACACACACACAACCATGTACACACACTCATACTGACACAGACACACAGACACACTAAAGTCATCATGTGTAACATGCACACACACACACGCACACACACACCCATTTACACACACTCATACTGTCACACAGACACACTAACATCATCAGAAATACAAACAACACTCTTGTGCCATCAAGATGTTGAGGTGAAAACTAACCCCCCTTCACAGTTGGCACCGTAACTTCTCTCTGTTTATAAGTGCAACAAGTTTGTACATACGTATGATGCATATTCTGCTAATGTCTGTGCACCACTCAGTGCCCCTCAGTATGATGGCATCCCTCCTTAACCACTAAATACAACATCTGTTAATCAGGTTCAAAACAGACAAGCATCATTGCCCGCGGGGACACAGTTTCGATTCCGGCCTGCTGCCGTTCTCCCGATCCTCTCCCCACTTCTTCTCCGCCTCGCTTCCTGTCCACAACTCTTCACTGTCCTGTCCAAATAAAGGCATAATAGCTAAAAATAAATCTTTAAAAAATCTTAAATCTAATAAACCCTCTGTGGCTCTCCGTCCTCTGCTCAGGTGGTGGGCTTCGACGGGTCCACCACGGTGGAGGAGTTTGTGCGGATGCTGAACCAGAGGGCGGCCATGCGGAGCACCCAGCTGTCCGGCTTCGCCCTCTTCACCGATGACCCCTCAGCCTCCGAGCTGGAGCACTGCCTACAACCCCACGCCAAGGTGTGTGTGTGTGTGTGTGTGTGTGTGTGTGTGTGTGTGTGTGTGTGTGTCTGTGTGTGTGTCTGTGTGTGTGTCTGTGTGTGTGTGTGTGTGTGTGTGTGTACAGTAGGAGTTTAGATATGTGTGTGAGAGGGCATCGTGTAGTCGTGTGTGTCTCTGCGTAGTCCATCTCCACTTTGGATTGTTGGTATCTTTAGATAAATATTAATTAAACCTAGAAGTGCTCCTTCTTTTTCTCTGCCGATAGATCTGTGACATCATTTCAAAATGGGAGCAGGCGCTGAAAGAATTGAATCCTGGGAAATATGAGGGGACGCGCATTGTTCGTCTTACGTACAAGAGCAGGTCTGTGTGTGTTTATTCATGTCTTTGCAAAAAATATGGTTTTATATCATAAATGTAACTAAACTAAATATTTTTGAAATATTGTATGTATTTACTATTTGCTACTTTGTCCTAAACTTTTAATACTCTTACTTTTTTTAAGTGTACAGTGCCCTCCACTAACAGGCTATGAAAAAATATATCTTTGCTGTTTATCTTCTTAGTCTTTCACTCAAAATATTCACAAAAATCTTGCCTTTACATTGAAGTAAAATTATTAAAAAGGTAAGAATTTTGTAAATATTTTGAGTGAAAGACCAAGAGGCTAAACAGCAAAGACATATTTTTTCATAGCCTGTTTTGGTCACATTCACTAAGGGTGCCAATAATGCGGAGGGCACTGTATGTGTTTGAATAGTGATCTTCGTATGTTTTCTTTCTCATGGCTTTATTTTATGGAGGTTTTTTTAGAGATCCCTGTGTGCTATTGCAATAAATAAATAGTTTTCATCCCATAAGTGTAAGCATGCACAGCAGTCTGACTGTGTGTGTGTCTGTGTGCGTGTGTGTGTGTGTGTGTTTGTGTGTGTGTGTGTGTGTGTTTGTGTGTGCGTGTGTGTGTGCGTGTGTGTGTGTGTGTGTGTGTGTGTGTGTGTGTGTGTTTGCGCGTGTGTGTGTGCGTGTGTGTGTGTGTGTGTGTGTGTGTGTGTGTGTGTGTTTGCATGTAGACTGTGCTTCCGAGCCCAGGCCAAGGGGGAAACGGAGCGAGAGCGCCTCCTGCTGGCCTACCAGGTGAATGAGGAGGTGCAGCAGGGCCACTTCCCTGTCAACAA
>NC_137911.1:28731847-28771847 GCF_963457725.1 Sprattus sprattus | reverse complement strand
GTGTGTGTGTGTGTGTGTGTGTGTGTGTGTGTGTGTGTGTGTGTGTGTGTGTGTGTGTGTGTGTGTGTGTGTGTGTGTCTGTGTGTCTGTGTGTGTGTGTGTGTGTCTCTCTGTGTGTGTGTGTGTGTGTGTGTGTGTGTGTGTGTATCTGTGCAGCCAGTGCCTCCCTCATCCACAGGCCAATCACAAGTCTGGCTGGCTGTCAGTGAAGATGGCTTGAGTGTTTTGGACTACACAATGGTGAGTGCGAAGGCGTGTGTGTGTGTGTGTGTGTGTGTGTGTGTGTGTGTGTGTGTGTGTGTGTGTGTGTGTGTGTGTGGGAGTGAAGGTCACCCATAACATCCATTCTTAAAAGTTGTTTTGGAGTACAACACAGACATAAACAAGAAGAACAATAAAGAAAGTTGAAGGTTTTTCATCCCACTTCAAAAAAGCACAGCTCTCTCCAGAACATTGCTTGAATTTAATTCGGTCTGGTCGTCCGTCCCTGGCCGTCCCTGGCCGTAACTCTATTTTTTTTCCCTTCTGCAATTCTGAAGCCCATCCAGGCCATCGAGGCAATAGATGGTAATGATTTTTTCCTAAGCACTGGAGTACTTACAGGAAAGCACTGAATCTGCCCCTTACGGACCTAACATGTTTCTGTCCAGACTCCAGAGATCCACTGGCTTAGAGGAGAAGTAAACAATGTCAGCCAGTAGTCTGTAATTTCCAGCTGCCTAAGTCTCCCATGTCATTACTGGTTTGGCCTTCTCTGTCGAGCCTCTGACTGGACGGCAAATGGACAGAAGGTAGAGAGAAGGTCCAAAAAAGAAAAAGGAAAAAAAAGAAAAGTAATAAAAAGATTTAATACAACAGTGGTTGTTTTTCTCATGAATTTTAAACCATCCGAAATATTTTTGTCACTGAGCCTAGATCTTCCCATCATGTGCCCTGTTTCTCCACATAATGAAGCATAGCAAACAACTTGAATAATCTTAAACGGCAGTGGCAAACACAATGGTGTAGCGTGTAATCTTATAAAAGAAGTCGTCTCATTTACAGTTCAGATTGTATAACTCATCAAACTTTCCATTGTCAAACATAGCCAAGTCGGACATTAGTATGAAATCACTACCTCAGTCATCCCACTGCTGAACTCCAGTAGAAAAAAAATGATGGGTTATGATTAAGAATTTAAATGACCTCAATGAGCCTCACCACATGTCAATGGGTGAACATGGCTTCACAGAGACATGCACACAAAGAGCACTTTTATTATTCTGTATTTAACTGTGCATTGTATTTTAATTCTGCATTTGTGTTTTTGATCTTGTGTCACTGCTGCTGCACAACCGATTGCCCCTTTGAGGACAAATACAATTCTACTTGACTTGATGTTCTGTGTGTTTGGTGACACCTCATGAATGTGTAGTTTTGTGACGGTGTACAGTGGTGTCTCACCTCATGAATGTGTAGTTTTGTGACGGTGTCTAGTGGTGTCTCACCTCATGAATGTGTAGTTTTGTGACGGTGTCCAGTGGTGTCTCACCTCATGAATGTGTAGTTTTGTGACGTTGTCCAGTGGTGTCTCACCTCATGAATGTGTAGTTTTGTGACGGTGTCCAGTGGTGACTTACCTCATGAATGTGTAGTTTTGTGACGGTGTGGTGTCTCACCTCATGAATGTGTAGTTTTGTGACGGTGTGCTATACAGTGGTGAATCACCTCATGAATGTGTAGTTTTGTGACAGTGTGCTGTACAGTGGTGTCTCACATCATGAATGTGTAGTTTTGTGACGGTGTCCAGTGGTGAATCACCTCATGAATGTGTAGTTTTGTGACGGTGTGGTGACACCTCATGAATGTGTAGTTTTGTGACGGTGTGGTGACACCTCATGATTGTGTAGTTTTGTGACGGTGTGCAGTGGTGACTCACTCGCCTCTCTCTCTCTCTCTCCCGTGCGGCTCCTGCTTCAGCACCTGCAGGTCACCTACCCCTATCAGTCCATCATCACCTTTGGAGGTTTCCGTGACGACCTCATGGTGGTGGTGAGCCAGACCAAGGACCAGGCGCAGGGGAAGAAGACTGTGGACAAGTTCATCTTTGCCATGAGCAAACCTAAGGTGACGCCTCTTAAGTTCATCTTTGCCATGAGCAAACCTAAGGTGAGGCCTCTTAAGTTCATCTTTGCCATGAGCAAACCTAAGGTGAGGCCTCTTAAGTTCATCTTTGCCATGAGCAAACCTAAGGTGAGGCCTCTTAAGTTCATCTTTGCCATGAGCAAACCTAAGGTGAGGCCTCTTAAGTTCATCTTTGCCATGAGCAAACCTAAGGTGAGGCCTCTTAAGTTCATCTTTGCCATGAGCAAACCTAAGGTGAGGCCTCTTAAGTTCATCTTTGCCATGAGCAAACCTAAGGTGAGGCCTCTTAAGCCACGGCTATTTTCTGTTTAAATCAAGTTCATCTTTGCCATGAGCAAACCTAAGGTGAGGCCTCTTAAGTTCATCTTTGCCATGAGCAAACCTAAGGTGAGGCCTCTTAAGTTCATCTTTGCCATGACAAACCTAAGGTGAGGCTTCTTAAGCCACGGCCATTTTCTGTTTAAATCAAGTTCATCTTTGCCATGAGCAAACCTAAGGTGAGGCCTCTTGAGACCCCTGCTCCCTCCCCTCCACTTTAAGACTCTTATGTTCAGTTTTCTTTTTTCTAACTTGTTTCTGTCTGTTTGTTTTTTGTTTGATCTGTTGTCTTTCATATTTTTCTGTTGTCTTGTTTGCTTGCCTTATGTAAAGCGTCTTTGAGTACTAGAAAAGCGCTATAGAAATATGAATTATTATTATTATTTAAGCCACAGCCATTTCTCTCTTTAAATCTGTCGGATCTAGTTTTTGTCTTTTTTTTTATGGAGATAAATTAAAGAAGTTCTCTAAAACATCTTCTTAGCCTTACTCTGCCACTTCATCTTCTATGAGTTTGTGAGGGATTCACTTGGTTTACGGTAATTACTTACTAACAAAGCCAAAAAACATAAAAGAGTTAAGAAAAAAGCACAATTAAGATTTATTAGGCAGTGCGATCAATTGAACACAATACTTTTTGACGATGCGGCTCTAAGGTCTACTGCTCGTACTGTGGACTTCCTATACACCACAGCGGTTACGTACTACAGATGAACCTCAACCTGGAGTCATACCAGAAGAGTGTCTGTTTGAAACATTTAGTCATGCTGGATGTCTGAATGTCCGTCAGACATCGTTTAATGGGAGTGCTAACTCAGGAGTTCCTGTCGGGCCCACCATTGAAAAGGCAAGAGCTGGCGTGAACGTATTGATAATGGTACGGCTGGGAGGTATCAGGTGCTGCAATAGATACGGAGAACAGGAAGGGATCTGGGAATATAATCAGCCACACAAACACCCACTATTCCCACTGGAGCCGCCTTTGGATGCCTTCATCACCGCTTAATATGAAACACTAAGTGGAACGCACACAGACTGACCTCACCATTGGACTTGTTAAAAACATTCCGATCCAGCTTAGAAGTGCTAATGGCTATATTTGATAATACATCATTTTGTAACATAACCAGTGGGTTTCTTGCAAACTGCCTGGATAGACTTTGCCTCGTCCCAATTATAAATTTGTCAAAAGTCCCTAGACTGAAGTACAATAGAATTCACACGCTAAAGTAGAGATAAAGCCTAACTCAACTCTGCAGGGAATGCATCGCAGGACTTTACAGAAAAGAGTTCAGCGCCTTGACCAGGACTAAGTGTCTTTATTACTATTACTCTTGGTCATGGTCAAAGGCCATGCATTTCAATTTAAATTATATCGAATGATTTTTTTTAAAGCAAAGCAGACTCTGCAATAATCAAACATCCTTTATTTCAACATCATATCAACTCACACATAAGCGATTGTATCACACGTAAAAATCCCAGAAATAAACTCCACACCTGAATGACTGGCAATCAGCTGAAACGACTGGTGAACGAATATCCTGTTAAATTCTCATAAATCATTTCTGAAGAAGACCAAACTAAACGTCTTAACCTGATGACTAAACGAATATCCTGTTAAATTCTCATAAATCATTTCTGAAGAAGACTAAACTAAACGTCTAAACCTCATGACTAAACCACTCTTCCTCTGCCCCCTCTCTTTTTAATGAAGATCCTGGAGCTGACCCTGCTGATGGCCAGTTATATCAACTACTGGAGCTCCGCTCCCCCCTCCACCTCCACCTCCAGCCCCGCCTCCGCCTCCGCCCCCGGCCTCTCCCTGGGGCCTCGTTCAGACAGGAAGCTGTGGAACATGGACAGCCGCCACTTCCCTGCCATGACCTACAACACCAAAGGCCCCACGCTGCTGTGAGACGCCCCACAGAGGAGCCTGCGGCGGGGGGTTGCAACACGGCCACGGAGAGCCGGAGAGCGGGAGGTGTGCAAACTGTGTCTTTTTCTAAAGAAAAGCTTGAATTCTGATGTGAAAGAATGAGGACAGTCTTAAAGGGATTTGGTTTGTGTGTATGTGCGAGAGTACAAAATATCAATATTAAATGAAACAGGAACAGTGCTCAAAAATTCCTTGAGGTAAGTACGACCAAAGAGGCATTTCAAATCACACACCAGCATAATTGGCCCAGAAGATCGTTTTTTAGCCATTTTCATGAGGCTCTATGTCAAAAATGTCTCCGTCATGTCTCCCATTCAGTGGTATCAGAAGTGACCAGGGATCAGAGTTCATTCTGTTGTGGATTTACCAGCTCCTTATTCTAATCCTGTGTATTTTCTTGGACGTCAGTAATCTGTGATTGTAACCACAGTGGGGGTGATGACATGAACACTAATAATGGTAATGCCCTTTCATTTATTTTTTGATCAGTTATTTTGGTATTAGTTTACTCAAAATCTGCTCAAATTCTTTTCTCATAATACGGAATAAAAAACAATAGGCAATAGATCACCTACTATAAAGGTACATGCCAGATGTGCCATATTTCTGCATTCAAAGTGAGGACAGAAAGAAAAATGTTGTTTAATGTGATTGTCCAGTAGATAACGACTTTGAGAATGAGTATGGACATCTACATTGTGACTGTTCAGTACAAACAATGTTTGAAATGGCTGATTTCCATCAAACAAATGGTGCTCATTCATAGTCATTTAGGCCCAATATGGAGAGCCCTCGAATTATTTGTAGCGCATGAGTTCACATGAAGACTACCATTAAGAGAGGACTTCTGAGAATCACACAACACATTTGCATATAAACACATTTAGCATTAAAGACTGTCACCCCTCTCAAATGACTGAAGTCAGTCTAAAAACACTGTGAGGTGCCTTTGTAGGTGATGACAATACTGGAAGAGTAATTTCCTTTTTGTATAGGAATCAGAGACATGAATATAGGGGTTTGTATGTTGTCTAGACTTCAGGAAGGCTGTCCAACCTGGCCTCTTGTGGGAGGTATACAACATTTTAATTTTCTGTTTCTTTTAGGGGGTTGGGTTTTTTTGGGGGGGTAGGGGGGGTGGGTACTCTCTTTGGACCACTATGTGTTTTCTTGAACGTGTTCCATTCGATGTGGAACAATGTTATAGCTGTTGTTCATTTCTGTGTGTGTGTGCTTTTTTTACATAATAATAAACTAGTGCCAGCCTTAAATAGTTAACAGTCAAGGTATGGACAGTTTAGCACCTAGAAACAAATGTTTCCTTGCTTCTGATGGTTTGAGAAGTGTAGGAAAACCAGTATCTTTTACAGTAAAAAAAAAAAACACACACAAAAAAAATCCATCTGTGATACTCGGTACATCTAGGGACCTATTACAATTCACCACTGTTAAAACAGTCAAAAGAAGCTAAATACTACTGGTCAGAGCAGGAAACACCAGCTGGCTCAGGGCAGCTTTCTAGGCAGAATGTGCTGTTCAAAAGATTGAGTTCTGACCACTTTGTGCACTTTTTTTTATCACAAAAGGGTGATTTGTAATTTTTACATCTCAGATCTTGCAGCAGTCTGGCAGAAAGAATACTGAGCAATTCTTGACAACACTGCATTGTGGCCGAGTGGTAGGCCAGACGAAACACCAGTTAAAACTTGTTGGTGAATCTAAGCAGTGCTGTAATCGGTTCAGAGCTTTTAAAACTTGCTTCGTCTGAGCCAGTTTAAAGGGGGAAAAAAACATTTGGAATCATGATTGACAGACAACTGGGATAAAAATGCTAATGTCAAAACAGGAACTTGCAAATGGCACCGTAATCAGAATCTCTGGTGACTGGGAGTGTGGGAGACCAAACCAATCAACTTCAGAGAATCGGTATATAGACGCCGGCCTCCTGTCTCTCATAAACCATACACAACCACCACCAGGCTGCAGGAACTATAGATTCACCAAAACATTGCCATGAGAACGGTACTAGTGACTTGAATCTGGATCAAACCACTGTCTTTGTAACTTGTTATTTAGCTATTTATTTGTATGACTGTTGTTGTCTTAGTTGTTGTTTTAGGCCAAATCATATGTAAACTAATTTTTGTTTAAAAAGGGATGATTAGGATAGAATGGGTAGTTTTGAGTGAGTATGTATTGCTCTGAATTTGATAGCAGATGTATTTAATTCCTTTTACAACATTAGATGATGCAACACAACACAAACTGTGTAAAGAGTGTGTGGCTGCGTTGATAAATAAATGGTTCAGTTCAAATTCCTGTTTGTGCGGATTTTGTCACTTCATTTGTCACATTGGCTCTGAGGCCAAATGGGAACTTTTTATGCAGTTCTTCTGTGTGCCATGCCATGCACACACACACACACACACACACACACACACACACACACACACACACACACACACACACAAACACACCACGTGAAGTAAGATGACTGATGTGTGTGTCCAGGTTAGAATCAGTGACTTCCATCTGGGGTTTTTGTATTTTTTTTTTTATTATTATTTTTTTCCAGCTATGTAGGGGACTGACTATCAAGGATGTACTTCACACTGTTGCAATATTTCACTATTATGTTTCATTACTTCCGCCTGCATTTTCTACTGTGACAGGAACAACTGACTGTACACAAAGGAGAACAAGGACGTTCCAACATATGTTGTGGGTTTCCTCGACACGCATGCATTGATTGCCGCTTTTATTTTTACATGACCTTTGACTGGTTATGCCTAATTACAAATGTTGGGGCAAAGAGTCCAGACAGCATTTATCCATGATTAAGTGAAGACGGATATCTTCTTTGACAGTCCTTCTTGTCCAGGGTTTAAACAAGATAAGCCCATAACTATATTGTAAACACGTAACACATGATATTGAGGCCCAACGCCTTAAATGACAGTACTTTTTATAACTCTGTTAAGTTCTTGGTATAAGTAACCAAGAACCTAAACCAAGCCCCTGTCACACCCCACAACAATGCAGCTGTTTTAGCCGCGAAAAGGGAACCTCTCTCAGCCTGAAGGACCATTTTAGTGTCTAAGATCTAAGGGTCTAAGCCAAGGGTCTCAAACTCAAATTACCCGGGGGGCGATGGGCATCCAGTCTGGTCATTTGGGGGGCCATATTTTTACGGGGTGGCCCTTTTAAATCAATGGAACTTATAATAAATATAATTGGCCTGCAGGCCTGAGTTTGAGACCCCTGATCTAAGGAATCTAAGGGGTCTAAGGATCTATGGGTATCAGCTGATAGAGCATGTGACATAACTGATGCAGGCTCTGTACTTCACAGAAGCACCAATGTTAGATTAGAGCGGGGCCTTGAGATGGTAGTGTAGCCTCACACTACACAAAAGGCATAAAGGCAGCACATTTCCCAAAAAAATTAATAAAAATACTCCCCAAAATGGTCTACAAACTGTTTCTAGAGATTAGCGATGGTAAGAATGAGGATAACCATAATGGAATAGTTTGAGGTACGAGAACCCTCTTTTGAAAAAAAGGGGTTATATTCAGCAACCTCAGTAAATACTTAATTGTCCAATATCCCTTTGAATTAAATTCAGAAGAAAAACAGTTCAAATGAGATAAATGAGATAATACAGACAGGAAAATGGGTAATATATTAGTCACCAGAATAGCTCTTTGCAAAATGAGCTCAAATAACTGAGCTTGCCTTTAAGGAAAATAAAAGGGACAGCCAGTCCATGATGACATAATTACTGTTTCTATTATGCAGAGGGATTTATTTTGGGTAAAAAAAAGGGAGCCTGGCTCTGGGGCCAAGGTATATAGTCTTCCATTATTCTCTCCTCAGGAGAGAGAGACAGCGATACTCAACGTGTGTCATCTAGTGAACATTCTGATTGCTTTACACAATGGACAAGAAACCTTCGCCTGCCACGCAGCTACTTTCTGGAAGGGCAATGTGTGATGCAACTAGGTCAATGCGTTAATGGCGTTTTCCTGCCAACATTGCCATAAATCCATGTTTTTACAGTGCTGGAAATAGCACACTGCCCACTTTGTTACTTGAACTCACTACTGAGTTTGTGTACAATGAAAAATGCACCAGGATACATAGTGTACTACCTCTCATTGTTGGTGCTTTCTCCAGAAAAAAAACACTATGGAGAAAGTTTGTCTGCAAAGCTTCCGTCGTTCTGATGTGCTTTGTTTATATTTTTTACTCATAATTTTAAATGACAGCTTTAGTTTATGAGATTACCAATAACATTTTAGGGGCAACATTTTTCAGCTAAACTGAAAACGTTTTCTGTAAACTCAGGGCGTGTATGAAGCAAAACCAGGGGAACAGAACACAGAAATAAAGTGAAAGTATATCTCAAATGAAATAGCATTGTGCCACGACATAAGCTTGAGATCCCATGTCCAATTACCTCAAGGTCACACATTATCTCTTGTGTGTCAAATAACCCTTGATTGGCCAACAATCATATTTATTTTGTGGAAATACGTTCAACATAAAACACTTTAAGGGATAGATGCACTTCATTAATTCACAAATTTACAGGCACGGTATTTACTATTGTGTGAAGCTGATTACTAATGAACAGTACTTTCCATATAGGCTAAGCTGTATTTTTTCCGCAGGTGCCTGGTCATTAACGCTGTCATTTTTCAGAGCAACTTCTGACTTGCTCAAAGGCTCCAGAAACCCAAACCATGAGTGCATTATATTTGACAGCGCGCTGTAATTTACAGCAGGCCATGGCGAGCAAGCGGTGAAAAGGTGGCAGGCATTCAATTGCTGTAAACCTAAAATAGGGGGAAAACAGACGGAGATTTGTTGAAAGAGCGGAAATTCATTTTCATTTCTTTTGACATGTGCAAACAAATCAATTTCTCTTTCTTCGTTTTGTTGCGTTACATACTGCGGCTTTAACAGCCCTGCCTGCTAATCGTTAAGTGCTCCTTAGTTTAAGTTTTCCTGACTTTCATGCAGCCTAACGTTTCATGTTGTTAATGCTTCTTATTTTACCATTCCTAGGTTAAAAATAAATTGCATATTTGTTGAGTTTTCAAACTCCAGGCACACTCCATGCAGCCAACCTCATGAAAGGAGTACGTCCTTCGGATGCGGCTCGGTAGATTTTCAATAGCCAACAAACATCAGGAAAGAAGCAGCTGTTGGAAAAGTAACTGAACTTGTAACAATGTAACCTGCAGTGAAGGTCGCCAACAAATCCAAAGAGCACACAAAACAGGGAGGGCATACGCAAGGAGACAGTAACCTATTGGCGTGACGTCCAGTTTACATCGAATGGGGTTTATTCGAGGGCACATGCAATTTAACTGGCCCGTAGTAGCCTACATCACGGTACAAACTCATTTAAAACAGGCCTTGCATTCAAATGTAGGCCTGCAACAGGTAGGTTTATCATCCCACAGCCTTTCGGATAGGCTTAGCATACAAAAGCAACTGATGAGTCTAGGACACATTAGTTTGAAGCAAAGTGGAAAGCTAAATTTAGACTTGCACAACCGATACTGCTCCTGAAGGCAGGCTGGTCTCCCTGAAGTTACACACTAAAGTTCACCCGGATAGATATTACTGAACCGCGAGACATTCCGAGTGCACGCGGGTAGTCTGCAGATCCCTCAAGAAAGATTCTTAAATTTATGTGAGGCGAAAAATATTAAGTTAACACGTCAACGTTGAGCACCTGACTGTGGTCTAAAGCGTTCAGCATTCGTGAACAGGTAACCCCGTAAAGTTTGGTCAAGTTTAATGTGAAACCCCAGTTACCTGTACAGAGGCTAAGGCTAACATACTAACGTGTCTTAAGGCGTTTTAACTAAACCCGACTGCTTTGGCTAAACGTAGACCTATGCCAATGGATCAAAAAGGTGCACAACATTACTCAAGTGTAACTATAATACTTTTATTACAGTACAGTAAAACATGCTTTGCATTATCTTGTTATTTATGTAGAAAAGACAAGAAACCATGTCCCCAAACAAAAAGCAGGGATTACTCCGAGAGGCGTCTCACCAAGTTATTGCCGGCGGCTCCGCAGGTATGTCACAAAGCTGAAGTTCAATAACTGGTTAATCATCTTTGTGATAATTCACAGGTAGGCTAGTCTGTCTACCGTGCAGCTGACACACTGGAGTCTGTGGTTGCTAGTGGGATTGCATAACAACCATCACCGTCTGTTCCAAGTCCTCTTCAACAGACTGGATATATTTGGTTACTTATTATACAAAGTTAACGGACTTTGAATGGAGACCCTGTTATTAGGTTGTATGCAGGCATGTTTGCCTTCTGATCAGGTTTACTCCTAGTAGCCTCGGTAGGCATTTACGCTCGGGTGACGGAAAGCATTGGTTCCACATCTTTTAAAGTACGTCCGGGAAACAGCAGTGCTGGCACAGATACATTCCGAGGTCCCAGCCCGTGCAGCCTTCAGTTGATCATTTTGTACAGAGCAGCACTATGAACGGAGGTTGTTTCCAAAAAAGGCTTTTTTTTTTTAATAGGAGAGAAATACAAAGCTTCAGCAGTTTGATCGATTTGTAGTTCATCCCAAATATAGCCAATGCAAATCAATGGGCGTTCAAAAGCGTCGAGAGACAGTGCAAACATTATAGTTGCTCTGATCTGTGTACTTTGTGTGGTACAAGATATCTACTTGGTTGTTCTTCAAGTTTTGAGTTACAAGCTACAGGCTACAAGATAGATGTGTCATTTCATGTTTGCTGTCTCTAAGTGCAGTTGAATTTGATGTTTTGTGGTTATTTGTTTTACTTATTTATATTTTTTATAATTTATAATTTTTCTTAAGAGAATAAACCTTACGGATAATACTACTTATAATAATTGCTATAAAAAGCAATAAAAATACCCCTGAATATCCACTGAGAAGGACGGGACATTCCCTAGCTTCTACATGGAAGTCCCAATCTCCTGACAATTTTTTGCAAAGTATAAAATTAGAATCATACGCCATATTTATGTCTGGCATGGTAGTAGGCTACCTCTGATCTTCTGTAAAGATGATAAGCTTTATAAGTGGTTAGTTTAGGTCTATCTGGAGTGTCAATGGGTGTCTCAGGTGATCTCTGCGATAAGGTTTGAAATATTTAAGATGTCTTATGTCTTATTCTGAGAAACTTGAAAGCAGGTAACATTTTAAATAACGATTCACGTGCCCAGAATTATATTGCTAATTAATTAGCACACACACACACACACACACACACACACACACACACACACACACACACACACACACACACACACACACACACAAACTTCAAAAGATTGTAAGCTTGTTTTCAGACATGTATGTTTTTGTTTAAAAGTGAAAGCCATCTAGTCTACATGGGATGCAGTTATCCTTTTATTCTCGAAGTATGCAGAGCTGGTGGCAAAGCAAGGCAATGAGGTTGGCAAGCACACAAAAGGCAAGTGAAGATAGGTGATCAAGACTTTGTAGCTAATTCAACCACAATGCTTCAGTTGCACTCTAGTTTTGAGGACAGTCAGTACGTTTACATGATGGCATAAACCCGATTTCGGCTAAAGCCTGGCTTCTCTATCCATGGGGGGGCAACTGCTTTATCTCACGGTACATGGCAGTGACAAATGCAGATCTTGGCAGCATCTGTTCAAATCAAATGTGGAATGTTTACATTACGATGACATGACTAATAAGTGGTGGAAAAGTAATATGAAAATATTTGTTCAGTGAATTAGCGCGATCTGTCCAAAACTGTCGCAGTCAATGTTTTTCTAATGTCAACACATTGGTATAGGCTACCACATAACTATCATCAGGCTATCCCGGTATGTCGCAACAAACCTTTGATCTAAACAGAATATTCAGTATGGAATGGGAATAGAGCAGTATCTTTTTATCCTGTTTGACACACATGAGTCACTCAAAAGACAAGTGAAGATAGGTGATCGAGACTTTGTGGCTAATTCGACCACAATGCTTCCAGTGGTTATGGCTGAGGTCCTCACAGACTACTTGAGGACATGTAAATTAACCCAGTGGTGTAGTGGTCCCTGGAGAAGTGGGTATACTCGTAATTTTTTTAAGCAACACATACAGCACAGGATAAACGCCCTGTTTTGAGAAGTAGGTATACGCAATGCTGACTGAAAAACAAGTGGGTATACTCCGTATACCTGCGTATACCCTGGACTACACCACTGCGTATATTATGTGAAGAAGCATGTTGTTGCGAGATGTTTGGGTGCCTAAGGGGACCAGGGTTTGTATCCAATTTTTAATCCCTTACCCTCTTAGATGAGATTAGATTAGATTCAACTTTATTTTGTCATTGCACAGAGTGCAAGTTCTTAGACAACGAAATGCAGTTTAGCATCCAACCAGAAGTGCCAAATAGCAATGAAAGTGCAGAGTATGTGCCTATGTAAAGTGGAATAAGCGAATAAATAAGATATATACAGTAAGAGTTAGGTATGAAATATGAACAGAATTGGGACTAGCAGCAATTGAGGTAGGAAGTGTAGATAGATATGAAATATATAAAGTGCAGGTGTGAGTATTAGTGGTGGTAATAAGTAAAGAGAAGTGAATGAGGTAGTAATAATATAGTGATTAGTAAGAGTTGTAAGGTGTAAGTACAGTTAGTACAGTAATACAGCAAAAATAGATTGTAAGTACAGTTAATACAGTAAAAAGTGGGATAAACAGTAAAAGGTTCGTAATCCTCGGGGGGCTCTTCCATCCCCAACCCCTTCCCTTACCCTAACCTGGGTTTGTTCTCCCGAGGGGGTGTACACCCCAACCCTCCCACCCCTCACTATGAATAGTTTACCCCCCAACCCTCCCACCCCTCACTTTGAATAGTCTGTGGCATGCCATAGTATAATGATGTTGATGTGCAGATATTTAGCCATGCATCGTTCAGAGATATGCTTGTGAAATCTTGTGGGTGTGTATCTGTTGTTGTCCCTGGTATTGACATGTGTATGAGCATGAGTGACATGAGCAACACGAGTCACATGAGTATGGAGGATGGGGGGGGGGGGGGGGGGGCACTGTGGCACAAGCAGTAGCCCCGATCACATTCGGGCTTGATGCCCATGGAGGACACGGGTTCGAATCAGGCCCGATGTCATTACTCCTGTCCACTCCCCACCTCTTCTCCCTCTCATTTCCTGTCACACTCTTCACTGTACTATCGGAAAAAAAAAGGCAAAAAAAAAAAAGGTCCAAAAATAAATCGTGAAAAAAAGGAGGATGGTGTTGAGGTGGAGGTGGCGTGGGTCTTAATGTAATGAAACACTCATGAAGGAAGACGTCCACCATCTTGACCACCCCAGTGAAATGCTCATGAAGGCATAACATTGTTGTACAGCTTTTAAGTATCGGTGTGATGGATGTAGTGCACCCTGTTGTTATGATTCTAAGGCTAGGTTGTTGGGTATGAGTACTTGGGCATGTGCCAGTGAAAGGTTTGGTCGCTGTGGGAAGTCCCCAAACCAATAGCACAAGGAATTTAACATCTCTGTATACAACTGAAAATTGAAGCAAGGTTCACATGACCTTCTTATATACTGTTATAAGGGAATGGCGTGCATACACTGTCTGAACACTCGCACACACACACAAACAAACATGTTGAGGGATATACACTGTGGTGGTGACCACACATAATTCATGCTCATCCCTCCTGCTGTTCCCTCGGTAACCAGTCCCTGCTAACAACCCTGAGACAGATCGTGGACACTAGCACTAATGGATGTGTCATGCCTCCTTGTGTGTGTGTGTGTGTGAGTGTGAGTGTGTGTGTGAGAGTGAGTGTGTGAGTGTGTGTGTGAGTGTGTGTGTGTGTGTGTGTGTGTGTGTGTGTGTGTGTGTAAGTGAGCTGAGATGTGTCATGCCTCCTTGTCACTTATGTGTATTTTATGTAGCCTCTGGATAGTTGAAAGGCGTAAGGAGTAAACACTTGCCATTCCAGTACATTCCTGTTCCTATTCAATATTGTAAGACTAAACTCTGTGTGCAATCAGTTTGGTGTTTAAAAAAAGTCAACAAACTTTTACATTTTACATTAATGTATCTGTTACTAGATATTGTGTCTTAATATCCACAACAAGACTGATCTTAAAGGCACCCAGTGCAACTTTCGAGGCTTAAAAATAAACATTCAATTTCTAGTCTTTTTTACACGTAGTAAGTTTCAATAACTCCATACCATTACATACCGACATTCAAGCAGCAAAGATGAGACGTCGTTGTGTGGTGAGAACTGATAGAAAATCGATAACAACAACAATCGCCGCCATTTTCTTTATTTTTTTTAACCTACAATAAATAAAGCAGGCTTACAGTCAATGGAAAAATGGCTTCTCCCCACCGGCGATTGTTGTTGTTTACGATGTTCTATCAGTTCTCACCACACAACGACGACTCATCTTTGCTCCTTGAATGTCGATATGTAATGGTATGGAGTTATTGAAACTAACTACGTGTAAAAAAGACTAGAAATTGAATGTTTATGTTTCATTGAATGTTTACATAAAGTTGCACTGGGTGCCTTTAAAAGAGTTTGTGGAAACGTTTCTAGTAACATTTGTAAAACAAATGTAAATGGTTGCATTCACTTTAACCACAAGGGGGAGACAATAGGCAGGGCTAAGGTTTTTAAAAACGGTGCGTGGCCTTTCATTTAAAGCAGCAGTATGTGAACTTGTTCTGTTGCCTGGACACCTCAGGGGTGCATCCTCAAAGGCTGTGGTGAGCCAGCCTGATTGAGCAGCCTGGTATGAAGAGTTTGAGGTGGGCCATTCTCCTATATTTTTTTTCCGGGTGCCTCTTCCTTCAACCAATCAGAGCGTCACAGAAGCACAGAATACTGGGCCTCCGGGATATCTGTCAGATTCGTAAAGAGGTTATATGCTGGGCGGAGAAGGGATAGCAGAAAGGTTTGTTTTTAGAAATATGGCTAAAGTTAGCTTGATCAACAGGACCCGATAGCTTTAGGCTTTTAGTGAATTGTAAAGAAAATATGTTCCCATTCGATCCACCACAAAAGTATCTTGCTTAAATAAAGGAAAATCCAATCCATGCAATTAACCGTATTTAGCTTAGCCTGCTAAAATGATGTTACCACAACTTAATTTCTAAAACTTGTGGAGCTTTATAGAGTAGTTAAAATTATTTTAAATAATTTCTAAAATGCTGTGGAGACTGGGATAGTTTAGATGTTTCACTAATCCCTGTTCCTAATTTTGTTATCTGATTACAAAGTGATAGATATATTTAAGGCTATTTTTATAAACAAGTAAGAGTGGTCTGATGTTTTGGATGTATTTTGCGGGGAGGTAGGCCAACTAATTATCATTAAGACAAAACGAAATATTTATTTATTAAAAACGTCAAGCCGAATATGTATTACTCTGAATGATTTTACACATCAGAACGATGGTGACAACAAGACAACAATCGATTGTACGATTTAGAGTTTGCTGATATTATGCCTTTCAATTTCGTTAAAGTTTCTTAGTAACACGAGGTCAGTTCTTTACATTATACTTTTATAATCTCGCTTTAACTATCCTACTAGTCTGTGAGTCTATTGAGTAGACTAGTTCTACAGATAATTGTTGTTCAAAAAGAAAAAAAGAAAAATAATGATGAACTTCTTTGCCGAAACCCGATAATTAATTCCATGATTTTTGAATTCCAGATTTTGAACGTTTCTGTACAAGCGCCATCTTTACTAAATGCATCTAAAAATAATCTGTTTCGTTAGACTTTCGTAAATAGATTTTTTTAGACAAAGACAGATTTACAACAGCCCTTAATTTCCAAGTTATAAACCTAACCTGCGCCTGGACGTTTGTAAGTTTGTAAGGCGGCAAGTTAAAATGTATGCCTTGCTATCGCTGAACCTCCGTTTTACTCTGACCCCACATGAGCTCAATTTAACCAGAGGGTCCGGAAATAAATTCAGGTGCCGCGCAGAGTACGCACTGTATCGATTTCCTTTCAACTCCTCCATTATTCCGTGTAATTTGATGAGATTTACATAGAGATGTTTGAGTTATGATTAGTTACTGTGTAAATGTATCCGCCGACTGCAAATGGACTGTGTCCGTTATAGACAGATGCCTTAAGTGTGATTGAACTCACCCCTTTCTCTTCGGTAACAGTCAGTCAGCCCTACGTGTAAAACGCACTCAAATTCTCTTCATTTTAATTGCTTTTAAACTGTGAACCTCAGATTGTTCCGCGTGGAATAAACAGTCCCGCTTAGCTTAAATAAAGAAGGAGAAGAGAGGGAGAGAGAGCGAAATAAAACAAACACAGGCTAACGGAGCTGATGGGGACGCCACATATCGCTCACTGACTGGGATGCCATTTCGATTGGCTGCCACAATGTGGGTCGCATTAGGCCTAATATTTATTTCCAGAAACAATTGTACATGTTTAAGCAGGGCTTTGATTGAACTCCCGGCGGACATGTTGTGGACAGATGTTTAGATGACCTCATGTTTGAAGCAATGTTGGTTTTGGAATGGTTAGTTGACTCTTACCCTTCCAAATAAGGAGACCACCTTTTTACCTTTTTTGTGCTTATTATTCTTGAAGAGGAGCGAGAGAGAGCTTGAGGTGAAAGTCCTATTATTAGCATTTTGGCTCATGCAGAATTAATATGGACTACACTGCTGAGTGGAATGAAATCTTACCTGGAAGCGTTTTGTGAATCCTGGCACGTGGTGTATGGAAGTCAGGCCATGATGGGTCCATGGGTCATGGGGTGTTCTCTTTGTCGGTCACCTAAGCTTTTATGTGGCATAGGGCCTGTGATGTCATGCACTGAGGCATGAGTAGTTTGTGATTCTGCTGGCTTTCCTTTTTTACGCCCAAGATCTGTGATGAAGTGTGTGTGTGTGTGTGTGTGTGTGTGTGTGTGTGTGTGTGTGTGTGTGTGTGTGTGTGTGTTTGTAAGAGAGATGTTTATTTGACAGTTCATTTTCGAGCAGTAAATCGGAAATAGAACTTGTTTGATTTTAGCTGCAGCAAAGTTCTGCTCATCACCAGTCAAATCAGCAAGCACTCATCCATCATGCAAATGATCCAATCGGATCTCCATAGCGATACCTGAGTAAACACAGCCGCGGAGCGCCCACTCACAAACACACACACACACACACACACACACACACACACACACACACACACACACACACACTCACACACACACACAGCCCTCAGCAGCAGGCCGGCTAAGAGATCACCCAGACGCAACCCGGCTGCATGCTGGTGTTTATGCTGGCTCGACCCCGTGCAGTCAATCATATGTCCAGTTCTGCATAATTGATAAGCTCATGTGGAAAGGAAGGAGGTATGGGGGGGTGGGGGGTGGTTGGTGGATAAACCCCAGAAAATGCAACGAAAACAAACGAGAGAAGATTTATCGACCACTACGACTAATTACTGCGTGAGGAAATGTGTGGGATCATAATGTCACAAGAAATCAGTTGACTGCAACCAGGCATGCAGGCGAGTAGTCAACATATGCAGCGGTGAGTGTGTGTGTGTGTGTGTGTGTGTGTGTGTGTGTGTGTGTGTGTGTGTGTGTGTGTGTGTCAACATATGCAGCGCTCTGTCCCACCCACCAAACACACAAGCAGGACATGCCACCGACCTGGACACAGCACTCACGCACACACGCACACACACACACTTACTCAGTCATGCATCCGCACAGACACAGACACACACACTCACTCAGTCATGCATCCGCACGCACACACACACACACTCACACACACACTCACTCAGTCATGCATCCGCACGCACACACACACACACTCACACACACACTCACTCAGTCATGCATCCGCACGCACACACACACACACACACTCACTCAGTCATGCATCCACACACACTCTGGCCTCATACGCATTAGGCTGGTTGAGGGCAGAGCTGTTGAGATCCACAAGAAGACTTGCACAAGTTTATCAGTGTGATTTTGATGAAGATGTGGTTTGTGTTTGGTGCATATCTTAATGTGTGTCTCTGTGGTCAAGGATCCATGTCATGTCCATGTCAGCTGAGCTCTGAGTTGGCTTCAATCGAACGCTGTTTAGAAAACTGTTGAAATGATTTTATGAAAACCGTTAATGATACATTTCCTTTTGAAGTGGGACACACACACACACACACACACACACACACACACACACAAACATGTGTATATATATATAACTTCCCTTCTCCCTCATATCTACCAAATGATCCCCCCTTAGGTCATTTACGTCTGTACCACCTTAATCAGTGGGTTAGACCCCTCCCTAAAACACATAGCCCCTCCTCCATCTGCCTCCATCCCACCTCTCCAGCTCCGCCCCCTGATCCAGAGGGCAGGATTCCAAGTGAACGTTTTCCCAGGTGTGGGATGATGCAAGTTTATGCTTGAACGATTGCAGGACAGTAAAAGAATATAATGAATAATTGCCCTTCCGTCAGTTGCCCATCATCTGCGTAGTTTATCGCAAACCACTAATTGTAGCTAATGCTACACGCACATTGGGACACGCACAAGCTACAAAAACACTTTCTATAGAGTGTTCAGAAAACCGTTCGTTACTTCTCAGCTCAGGCTCAGGAATGACACAATGACCAGTTATGTTAAACACACAGTTTTTGTTTTCTAATTAATGTACCATAACGTTTTACAGGGTGTCCGCGGGGTCTTAAAAAGTCTTAAAAAGTCTAAAATTACACATTTTCCATTTTAGGCCTAAAAAAGTCTAAAATATAGCGATTTTTTGCACTGTATGTCTAAAATTGAGTTTGAGTAATTTAAGACCTACGTTTCAATGCAAAAATATATTTTTTTACGTCCTTTTCCACGCCGTTCTGTTTTTTCTTTTCCTGTAATGGGCACAGTTATGGTCCGTGTAGTTCTACATGACATGTTGCTGTTAGTGGAACGTAATAAGAAAACTACGGATGTGAAACGGAAATGTACTCTCGTCACTTGCAGTAGCAAGTATTTTGATTCCCTGTGTGCGAGCAAGGCGGGAAGTTATGAAGTAGAAGACGACTAAATGGCAGAAGAAGATGGGGAAATGCAAACTCAATGATAACTCTCGCGACCGGAATTTTCGGACTGGTTGAAACGCGTTCCCAACGACAGTGAGGCTTACTGCATTCTCTGCAAAAGAACTCTAAAACTCGGGACCCTGGGCATTAAGGCACTGGAATCGCACACAAAGTCAAGTAAGCACCAGGACTCGGCAAATGCGCCGCGAAATTCGCATGGTATAGCCCAGTTTTGTTCTGCAGCTAGCAGAAATAATACCTCTACCGGTAGTACTAGTTCTAGTGCTGCGTCCAGCATTTGCGATCAATTGGGCTCAGTTGGCAGAGCAAGCAGAGGGCAAGGCTGGCAGCAAAATGGCAGAGCTCCTCTCAAAATCCAATGCTCTGAGGAGGGCTGCTAAAGACAAACTCTAACAGCTTAAGGTTCTGGAGGATGAAATTGCCACCAAAAGTGCACAGCTTAGAAGAATGTAAAATAATGGATGTATATATGTTTGTTTCATTGACAATAAATGTCAATTGACCGCAGTCTGGCTTTGTTATTTCTTTTTTTGATACTCCGTGAAGGTCTTAAATTGAACCCATGATGGTCTAAAAAAGGTCTAAAAAAGTCTAAAATTGCACTTGTTAAAACCTGCAGACACCCTGGTTTTAGTTCTATGAGTCACATGCTATCAGAGTGGATGCAAATAGTGTGTTTGAAGGTGCGTGAGGGCAAATCTCGGCATCTCAACATTCCATCATCGATGTGAATGTCACCGGTGGCTTTTGCCAGCTAAGCTGTCTGTGTGCACAGCCTGAATGCCCACTCACTGAATCATGTCACTGAGGGAGACTTTGAAGGAGCGCAGGAAAAGAATATAGCATCCGCACACACACACTCACACACACACACACACTCAGTCATGCATCCGCACGCACACCCACACACACACACACACACACACACACACACACACACACGCACACACACACACACACACACACAGTACTATATTGTAAAAATATTGGGGCCATGCTGAGCATTCCCTGGCAGAGCCCAGGGAAGCTTATGCATCCCATAATGCCGCACATGGCAACAATAACATAACTGGGAAGGAAATCAGCTAAGCAAGTTCCGCCTAATTGAGCACTTAGACTAAGTAGTCAAGGGGCAAAGACAGGGTGACCCTGTAAGAAAACCAAACTTTACAGTTGAGAGACCTCCTCAGTGTGTGTGTGTGTGTGTGTGTGTGTGTGTGTGTGTGTGTGTGTGTGTGTGTGTGTCTGTGTGTCTGTGTGTGTGTGTGTGTGTGTGTGTGTGTGTGTGTGTGTGTGTGTTTGTGGCATGAGCTACCCTCACGATAGGCTTGCATAATTTTTTTAACTCCAGTTATGCCACAGTAGGAAAAAGCATATATCCTACTGGCCACACACTTCCCCCACAGTTCACCTTCCTCTGCAGTTGTTATCATTCTTGCTGCATGGATGGCCAAATCTGGCCCAATCTTCACACATTCTGAGTAGATAGTCATAGCTGAAGTGCTCAATTCCCAAATGGCCTGCATACACCCAATGGCACTCTAGCATGGTGTGTGTGTGTGTGTGTGTGTGTGTGTGTGTGTGTGTGTGTGTGTGTGTGTGTGTGTGTGTGTGTGTGTCTGTGTCTGTGTCTGTGTCTGTGTCTGTGTCTGTGAGTGTGTGTGAGTCTGATAACTGATGATTGCATTGCATTCAATCAGCAAAGGCTCTATGGGAAAGGGGGGGGGGGGGGGGGGGGTAAAAGGGGGCCAATTGTAATTGGCACTGCCACTATTCCCCTTTAATGCCCCCCTTTAATGCCCCCCTTTAATGCCCTCCTAATACAGACATGAAGGACTGAAACGTTAGTGTGGGAATCTAGGCCTAATTCCAGAATCAGTGTAATTACTAACGTGTCCGATTCAGCCTGAAATGCATAAAATATAAATAAACATAATAAGTAAGTACTGTCAAAAGAGTTTGTGTGTGTGTGTGTGTATGTGTGTGTGTGTGTGTGTATAATAAGTAAGTACTGTCAAAAGAAAGCCTCTCAAAGAATGAACCCTTGAATTATGAGCTGGTGGTGTGGTGTTGTGAGTATCTGAGTTTGTGTGTGTATCTGAGTTTGTGTGTGTGTGAGTGTGTGAGTGTGTGTGTGTGTGTGTGTATGTGTATCTGTGTGAGTGTGTGTGTGTGTGGTGTGTGTGTGTGTGTGTGGGGGGGTGTGTGTGTGTGAGCTGTGTACCCAGAGAAACATCCCTGACTGTGCTCTGTTGGCCAGAATGTAACGTCCAGACCACAGCGGTATAGGAAAGACATGACCGCCCCCACCCACCCGGACATGCTTTCTCTCTCTCTAACTCACTCTCACACACACACACACACACACACACACACACACACACACACACACACACACACACTCCTTTCTATGCCAACTGTACTAATCAGATTGTGATTTGATGTGTTGGGGGGGAGGGAGGGAGAGGGGGTCAGTAAGACCCTATGAGAGGGGGAGAGGAAGAGAGGGAGAGGAAGAGAGGGAGAGGAAGAGAGGGAGGGAGGGAGGGAGGTCTCCTCTAAGCACATGTCGAGACTGGCTCGTCTGAAGCCAAGGCTCTCATTAGCGAGGCTCAGATTTGTGGAGAGCTGATTGGTGGTGATTCGGAGCAGCGAGGAGGATGACATATCTCCGGGGCAGCACTGGCAGAATGGACCCCCTCTCCCCACACACACACACACACACACACACACATACACACACACACACACACACACACACACACACACACACACACACCAGTCCAGGAAGAAGGGTCTTGTTTTTAACTGTGTTTACAGTCATATTATGGTTCAGAGAGGGGGAGAGCTGCGTGGACAAATCAGGAAGGACACAATATGCCACCACTGTGAAAGTAAGAACTACGGATGAACTGAGAGAAGCAGGCTTTCCCTTTATTGTGTTTGAAATGGGGGACAATTACAGTATGGAGTGGGGGTGTTTTAGTGTGTGTGTGTGTGTGTGTGTGTGTGTGTGTGTGTGTGTGTGTGGTGTGTGTGTGTGTGTGTGTGTGTGTGTGTGTGTGTGTGTGTGTGTGTGTGTGTGTGTGTGTGTGTGTGTGTGTGTGTGTGTACGGAGTGGGGGTGTTCTGGGTTGAAGAAAAATAATGCTTTTGGGCCATGGAAAAGAAGCCTCAGATAGCTTCCTCCTGATGGGCCGCTCAGGGTGGTCGTCTGCGTGATAGGAGACTCTGCGCTGGCGAGCACAGGAGTGTGTGTGTGTGTGTGTGTGTGTGTGAATGTGTGTGTGTGTGTGTCTGTGTGTGTGTGTGTGTGTGTACAGGAGCTCGGAGGTCCTAGTTGGTCTGACAGAAAAGCTGATCCAAGAGGAGATCATTTCCTTTGTGGAAAATGTTGATCATTTTGTGGTGCGTGTGTCTTATAATACCATGAGAGATCACTAAAGTACTATCAGTACTATCATTGCACAGCAAGTATTCAAAGCAATCCAGATTTAGATCAGTTTAGATGAAGGGGTATAAGTATTAATCTGCAATTCGGTAAGCCTGGGAACTTGTATCAGCATGAGTTGCAATATCTACTTTGTACCAGCAGAGGCAGTAGAGAGCTGTACTTCCCCTGCAGGGCTTGCTGGTGTTTATCCACACCACAGCCATTCTCTGGAAATGACTTCTGTCATCATCTAGTCAGGAGAGTCAAATGAATTGGTTGGTATATAGTACCAGTCAAAAGTTTGGGCAGACCTTTAATTGTTTTTTAAGTGTTTTCTTTACTTTTATTATTTTATACATTGTAGATTAATAATACTGAAGACATTTCAACTACGAAAGAAAACATATGGAATAATGTACTGAACAAAACCATGAAGAAAATGATAAAAGTAAAGTAGAGAAAAAAATGAGAAGGTGTGTCCAAACGTTTGACTGGCACTGTGTGAAGGACACATGAAGTACTGACAGAAGGACACATGAAGTACTGACAATCACACCTTTTGTTCTCATTAGCCATCCAGGCTGTTAACTGTGTACTTCAGCCTTTGCAGCAGGGTGTTGCTTACTATATTGCCAACATCAGACAGCATGATAGTTAGCTCTCATCAGTGTCAGCTGGGCGTTTGTGGTCCCTGCAAGCCAAGTTTGTTTGCTGGCTGCACGGGCACAGTGTTTACACTAGCAGTAACAGGAGAGAAGCTTACATGCTGTTCAGTCCATGCTCAACAACGTTTCCTGGATTTGTTAATGTATGTGGTTATTTCGTGTGGATTAAGAAAGACAAAAAAGCCCAGCGGGCAACCAGCAAACCTGGTGGCATAGCAGCCTAGCAGGCAGAGAGTAAGCCTAGCAGGCATGGAGCTAGCCTAGCGGGCAACCAGCAAACCTGGTGGCATAGCAGCCTAGCAGGCATAGAGCTAGCCTAGCCTAGCAGGCATGGTGCTAGCCTAGCCTAGCAGGCAAGGCATGGAAGGCCACACATGTCGGGGTCTGCAAGCCCCCCTGGTATTTTGATGTCCCCCTGGTCCAGGGAGAGAGGAAACACAGGAACAAGAAGATGAAAAGACAGCGATGGAGGCATGCAGAGCACAAGATGATGACTGATCATCCGAGAGTGAGTGAGCAAGAGAGAGAGAGAGAGAGAGGCAGCAGAGGCAACTCCTGACAGATGCTTTCTCCAGAAAGGAAGCCCTTGAGCAGACTGTGTGTGTGTGTGTGTGTGTGTGTGTGTGTGTGTGTGTGTGTGTGTGTGTGTGTGTGTGTGTCTGTGTGTGTGTGTGTGTGTGTCTCTGTGTGTCTCTGTGTGTGTGTGTTTCTGTGTGTGTGTGTGTGTGTGTGTGTGTGTCTCTGTGTGTGTGCGTGTGCGTGTGTGTGTGTCTGTCTGTGTGTGTGTATGTGTGTGTGTGTGTGTGTGTGTGTGTGTGTGTGTGTATGTGTGTGTGTGTCTCTGTGTGTGTGTAGCCCCAGCCGCTGGAACACCCAGACTCCATCTGGAGCTGGGAGGCCCGTGTCAGTGCAAGAGGGCAGCTGCTAATGGCCCCAGAGACACCAGAGACAGTGATATTACATGACACACACACACACACACACACACACACACACACACACACACACACGACATGAGCCAAACCAAAACAAGATGAGTCAGGACAAATAGATTGCATACGGATATCCGCGGTGTACATGAGTACGCAGTGGTGGGAGTCAGCCCCAGTTTGTGTTCGAGGTCCTTATCTGTGAGAGGTCAACACAGAACGCAAAACACAGACGACCCTGGGGCCCCAGGGGAAACACACTATGTTCTGATGATGGCAGAAGTGCTGTCTCTGTGTGTGTGTGTGTGTGTGTGTGTGTGTTGTGATGTTCAGAAGTGCTCTCTCTCTGTGTGTTTGACTTGGCAGGGACACCAAATCAAGACTCATATCAGATACTCTGTCAGCACCAGTCTCCTGAGAGTCTGTGCTTCTCTCTCTCTCGCCCTCTCTCTCTCTCTCGCTCTCCCTCTCTTGCTTTCTCTCGCTCTCTTGCTCTCGCTCTCTTGCTCTCTCTCTCTTTTTCTCTCCCTCTCTTGCTTTCTCTCTCTCTCCCTCTCTCTCTCCCTCTCTTGCTCTCTCTCTTTCTCGCTCTCTCACTCTCACTCTCTCTCTCTCTCTCTCTCTCTCTCTCTCTCCTTCTCCCCTCTCTCCTGAGGCCTCTCGCTTCCACTTTCTCTGGTTCTCTTCCGTCTCGTGTTTTGCTCTGATAAATTGGAATTGAAAAGTTTATTGGTGTGAAATGCAGAGTTTATATTAGCATAGCAGAACAAGAAGTCATATTGATGGTTTCAACTTTCTCATCATTCCTCCTCTCTCTCCGAACACACACACACACACACACACACACACACACACACACACACACACACACACAGAAAGTGAGAGACAGACACACAGACTCCCTGTTTTCTTTCCCCCCTTGTGTGTATGAATGGCTGGAAATGCATGTTAAACATCTCTACATACAGAAGCAGTACCCCCCACACCCCCCACACCCCCCCTCCCCCCCATCATGGCGGGCGCAGGCCAGCGTCGTTAGGTGGCTCCTCTGTTTATGCTTTAATTGCTTAAGGAAATGTTTTGCTTAGTTTGTGTTTTTCCTGCTCGGGTGTAATAGCGATTCTGTCCCAGAATAGTTCTAACATGATAAATGAAGGTGAAGTTAGGTAGCATGGCGTCTGTCACAGAGAGCCGGGGGCAACAGGACCAGCTGCCCGCGCTGGGCTAATGGTTGCTCTATGGAAGGTGGGGAAATTGCATGTTTTTATGCTTTTTTTAAATGTTTTTCTTAATGTTTTCCTCATGTTTTTTGTAATTTAGTTTTATCTACTGGCCAGATTATAATAACATTTTAATAATGAATTGGACACATTAAGCCTCTTTTTATATCACTTGCTAAGTAAGTAAGAGGACATAGATCCCAGTAGGCCGGCCGTACATAGCACACTTACATTTGGACCTCTCATTGTGTTTCCTGCGATTTTAGAATTTTTCAAAAATATGTTTGTGTTTCTGTGTGTGTGTGTGAGTGTGTGTGTGTGTGTGCATGCATGCATGTGTGTTCTTGTGTGTGTTAGGGGGGGTTTTCTTCGATTTCTCCTAAGTGTCCCAGGAGTAATGAGTATACTGGACTGTGGCGGCTGCAATGTCATTCCTCATTCCAAGCATCTGGGGCAGGTTCCTAGGCAGCAGGACAGCTGTGAAGGGGCAGCGGTAGCATACATTAAGGAAGAAACAGAGGTGCTCCAGTGCCCTGACGTTGGCTTTCCCTCCAGCAGAGTGAGAACCTCCCACCTTAAGAGCCATGGACGTTAGCATTGGTGCTAACACACCTTTATGGAGGCGTGGGAAGCGTGTTTACCATCACATAACATAACTATCAGCATGTTAGGGCATCCGCATAGGGGATCACAAGACTGAACTACCAGCATGTAAGGGCATCGGCATAGGGGATCACAAGACTGAACTACCAGCATGTAAGGGCATCGGCATAGGGGACTTATCAGCAGTGGAACGCTCGAAGCACTAAGCACTAAAAACCATAATGTTTGGATTACACTCAAGCCTGTGACAGTCCTTTCACTTCTCAAGTCCTTTCACACACACACACACACACACACACACACACACACCCGCACCTCTCTGCTATGTGAATAAACTCTCCCTCCAGCGCTGCTCCTCGTCCACACACACACACACACACACACACACACACACACACACACACACACTCCAGCGCTGCTCCTCGTCCACACATATACACACACACACACACACACACACACACACACACACACACACACACACACACTCCAGCGCTGCTCCTCGTCCACACATATACACACACACACACACACAGACACACACACACACACACACACACACACACTCCAGCGCTGCTCCTCGTCCACACATATACACACACACACACACACACACACACACACACACACACACACACTCCAGCGCTGCTCCTCGTCCACACATATACACACACACACACACACAGACACACACACACACACACACACACACACACACACACACACACTCCAGCGCTGCTCCTCGTCCACACATATATACACACACACACACACACACACACACACACACTCCAGCGCTGCTCCTCGTCCACACATATACACACACACACACACACACACACACACACACACACACACACACACACACACACACACACACTCCAGCGCTGCTCCTCGTCCAGGGGCGAAGCCGCCGCTGTCAGGGGCACTAAGCACTCCGCAGGAATAACAACGCTCGATTATTCTGAGGTCAGTTTCCAAAGGGGGCTCCGAAAGACGGATCCGTCAGCGCGCATGTGTGTTTAGCGGCCTGGAATGGGCCTCGGCCTCGCGAAGCGGAGCTGTGTGGGAAAGGACGGGTGTGTGTGTGTGTGTGTGTGTGTGTGTGTGTGTGTGTGTGTGTGTGTGTGTGTGTGTGTGTGTGTGTGTGTGTGTGTGTGTGGGAAAGGGACGGGTGTCGGGCATGTTGTTATTGGGAGTGCGGCTCCTCGCTGAAGTGGAAAGCTGACCAAGCGACAGGACCAATCCCGTCATAAGTCAAGCCAGAGGAGCTGATTATCCCTCTCTCCTCCTCCTCCTCCTCCTCCTCCTCCTCCTTCTTCTTCGCTGCTCATTCACTTTACTTGGAGGGCAGAGAGAGAGATGTCGGATGTTATGAGGGAGACGGGTAAGACCGAGAGGAGGGGGTAGAGAGACAGAGCAAGGCTGATGAGAGAGAGAGAGAGAGAGAGAGAGTGAGAGACAGAGCGACAGAGCGAGTCTGATGAGGGAGAGAGAGAGAGAAAAAGAGAAGCGTAGAGGGAACGAGGGAGACAGAAAGAGAAAGGGTGAGCGAGCCCAGAAGTGAATTCATACATGCGAAATTCACGACTGAATGAAAATTAGTGTTGGCCAGGCATCAGGAATGGCTAATGAACTCAGCGGTACATGATGACATCACCACGGGCGTTGTTAGTGGATTAGCTTGATTAGGACTCCTCATCTCTCTCTCTCTCTCTCTCTCTCTCTCTCTCTCTCTCTCTGTCTCTCTGTCTTTCTGCCTTCTCTCTCTCTCTCTCTCTCTCTCAGTCTTTCTGCCTTCTCTCTCTCTCTCTCTCTGTCTTTCTGCCTTCTTTCTCTCTCTCTCTCTCTCTCTCTCTCTCTCACTCCCTTCTTTTTCTGTAGGTTGTGGCGGCGGCCCTCATCTGTGGTGGTGGTAATGTAGGGTGAAGTCACTGGAAGAGGGAATGAAAAATGAATGGCACCCTGTTTGGTTCCATTGTATTTCTAATTTGAGTCAGTAGATTGTGTGTGTGTGTGTGTGTGTGTATACAGATGTGTGAGTGGTGCGTGTGTGTGTGTGTGTGTGTGTGTGTGTGTGTGTGTGTGTGTGTGTGTGTGTGTGTGTGTGTGTGTATACAGTTGTGTGAGTGGTGTGTGTGTGTGTGTGTGTGTGTGTGTGTGTATATGTGTGTATATGTGTGTTTGGTCACAGGGCCACAGGCCAATGTATTATTTGTCACAGTGAGCTTGGCCAGCTCCTCTTGGCCAGGATGAGTGAGGTTTGCCATCGCTCCCCTAAGAACAACACGACTCTCCTGCCAAGCTTCCTCGTTAATTAGCCCGCGTCTCACACAGTGCACTGCATCAAAGGAGAGACGGAAAATTGACAAATTAAGCATGGGCCAGCTGAGTGTTCGAAGCAAGTGTGCGTGTGTGCGTGAGTGTGGGCATGTAATTGTGCGCCTGTGTGCAGTGTGAGTGAGTGAGTGAGTGTGCACGCATGTATGTATGCATGTGTGCGTGTGTGCAAGTGTGCGAGTGTCTAAGTGTGTGAGTGTGTGAGTGAGTGTGAGTGTGCCTGCATGTATGTATGCATGTGTGCGTGTGTGCAAGTGTGCGAGTGTGTTAGTGAGTGTGAGTGATTGTGATTGTGCACGCATGTGTGTATGCATGTGTGCGTGTGTGCAAGTGTGCGAGTGTGTGAGTGAGTGTGCACGCATGTGTGTATGCATGTGTGAGAGTGAGTTCGTCTGTGTAAGTGTGTCTGAGGGCGAGAGAGAGAGAGAGTGTGTCTCTGTGTGTGTTTGTTCCTCATAATTCTAGTTCTTAGCCTTATCTGAAAAGGAGCCATATGCTGTTCTTGTGAGTGGATTGTCGACCACTGTGTTGCATTCTACGTGCCGTTCTTTCCGCCAAATTCATTACTGTCAATTACTAGCTGTAGTGTTTGCCACTAGCACTCTGTGGCTGATTGTGTGAGCCGTGATAGGACCGAGAAGAATGTGTCAATTGAAAAAGTCATGCAGCCGTTAAGTGGCCCATTGATGGCGGTGCTTAAGCAACAAGCATGTTTTAATGTTTGCTTTTTGCCATTTGCCCAGGAATGCTCCAAACACAATTTTAAAGATGTAGTTCCATCGCCGTCTGTCTGCGCTTGATCAAGACGTGTCTGAGTGTGCCTAAACGCTGATTGTTTTCCCGTTGCATTTGGGCGTGCAAATGATGTGAGACGGAGATTGTTAATGCCCTGCGGTGTAAATGAATGAAATGCTATCTCAGAAACCCTGTCTGGAGAAACCCGTGTCTGGAGGGTTCCAGGGCTCTAGTGCAACTCTGTAAGTTTGTCGTTTTTTTTTAAATGGAACACCTGCGTTCACAATGTCCTTCAAAGCAGGTTTAGTGTGAATGGTTCTTTGTAGCATCTTCTTTCCCTTCTCTCTCTCACACGCATATCTGTTTATGTATGTTTTTCGCACACACTCACACACACATACACACACACACACTCACAGACATACACACACGCTCACACGGCCTCCCCCTTTCACGACGGACGGAGCAGGGAAAGTGTCACCCCATCAGCGTCCACAGTCTGGGGAGTTGAACTTGACTTGAACATATGTCTTCAATTTTGAGTAGCCCCTACGTTCCGTGGAGAGGGCCCGTGTGTGTGAGTGCATGTGTATGTGTGTGTGTGTGTGTGTGTGTGTGTGTGTGTGTGTGAGTAGGAGGGAGAGGGGTGGGTAGACGGGCGGCGGTGGAGTGGGGGGGAGAGGTTCGTTGAGTATTGCCTGAGAAGCGGCGTTTCATGTAAGAATAATTTGCGTTAAGTAGCGGGGCGATCTGTTTGTTACGCTAGGGCTGACAGTTTGTTTATGTTTCCTAAGCACTATGATGGATGGGCGGGAGTTGATGCTAATTAGGCTAAATTGTCACTAAGAATGCGGGAGGGGGGCCCTTCGTTCGGAGCCCTCGCCCAGCCCCAGCCTCCATTGTTGCCGCCTCTTCGCACTCGGGGCCTAATTGAATGGAGCTGGGGCTCATTCATCATCACATCAAGCAGGCAGCGGCAGGAAAGGAACGGCAGGGTGTGTGAGTGTGTGTGTGTGTGTGTGTGTGTGTCTGTGTGTGTGTGTGTGTGTGTGTCTGTGTGTGTGTGTGTGTGTGTGTGTGTGTGTGTGTGTGTAGGAACGGCAGGGCGGGGAGGAGAGAGGTGGAGAGAGGGAGGGAGGGAGGGAGGGAATGAACGAGGGAATGAACGAGGGGACTGAGGAGAGGAGGAGTGGAGTGAAGGAGCGGTGGGAATATTGACAGGCAGGATGGCGAAAGGGGTTGCGGGTAAACGATGGACGATGTCACTTTTTTTTTTTTGATTTTCTGTGATGCGTTGGAGACAGTCTGAAGCTGACCTCAACAGCCCGTGAAATGAATGTTTACTTTAGGACTAGCCCCAGGGAAGATTAGCAAGTCTTAACCCCCAAAAGTCTGCACTTGTCATGCGACAGGTCAACTGAGATCCTAATAGAGGAGACACACACACACACACACACACACACACACACACACACACACACACTGAGAGAAAGAGAAAGGGAAAGGGAGAGAGAGAGAGAGAGAGAGAGAGAGAGAAAAGTAGGAGAAATTAAATAACTATCCAAATATAAATATTGTTGTCTTTAATTTGTTTGGCTCATGCACATAAATCGTTCTAGTTTTTTCAGCATTTACATTTTATTCACACACAGTTTAAATTACAATACTTATTCAGTCTGACGTCCCAAAGTGCATTGATATATGAGCATTATACACACTGTCCATTGTACAATCACAGGGATGTAGATTGTAAACCAATCCTATTAAACATTTCCAGTTCCCTCTAAATACTGTCAGCATCTGATGGCCAACTGTAATTATTTGCAACTTGTCAGATTTTGAGGGAAAAAAACCTTTAATTGTTGTTGCTGAATGATTGGAGAGTTTAAAGGCTTTACACACATCGAGCGGTTCTGATCAAACACATTTGGATTTGATTTCAGTGCTCGAGCCCTAACGTAGTTGGATCTGGGGATGGAATGGAAGTGGGTTAGATTGACAATTTGTTTGGATTACATTTTATTCTGGAGTATTTGGATTTTCCCCAGACCAACTTTGAAACGGATATGGCAGCTTTGGGAATTTGCTAGTGTCACAGTCAAGACAGTGCAGTGTTAGTGTTTTTCCTAATGAAGGTTTTCTTGTTTTTGTCTTCCCTTCTTCCTTCCTCGTTACTGCATTATTAACTTTTTAAAGGTTTCTGAACATTTATAACAGAACCTGTACAAGTGCCTTTTAATGATAATACGTTAAGGCTAAACATTTATAATAGTACTTTTTAAATACACTGGTCAGTGATTAAATCTCCCCTCACTTGGCCACACACACACACACACACACACACACACACTTACACACTTACACACCCGCACACATACTTCCCCCCAAACCTCCCCCCTTCCAGACACACACACACACACACACACACACACACACACACACACACACACACACACACGCACACACACACCCGCACACACACTCCTTCATTCTGCTGTCCCTCTCTCCTCAGTGTCGCTCACCTTAATTTGTTTTTGTTTCTTTCCCCTCTGGTTTATTTTCGCTGCGCTGCTGTTGTTCCTGCAGCAGGAACCTCGGGTAGAAAGTGAGGAAATGACTTTCTCCAGCACCCTGCTCTATAAACTGTACCAGGCTCGTCAGCGTGCAAACCCCATCATCCACAGCCCTCACCTTTAACCCCCAGTGAGAGAGGTGTGTGTGTGTGTGTGTGTGTGTGTGTGTGTGTGTGTGTGTGTGTGTGTGTGTGTGTGTGTGTGTGTGTGTGTGTGTGTGTGAGAGAGGCAGAGAGAAAGAGCAAAAGTGAGGGAGAGAATGAGTGGGGCTATGCCACTTCCCCAAAATGCCTAAAGCACAATTTAACCACTTACTTACTGTACCCACTTCGTTGTGTTTTTATTTGAGGCATACAGTGGGGAAAATAAGCATTTGAACCCCTTCCGATTTAGCAAGTTTGGCCACTTCCAAAGAAATGTGTGATCCATAATTGTAATGGTAGGTGTATTTTACAGTGAGAAACAGAATATCAACAAAACAATCCAGAAAACTGCATTTTATAACATTTATGACTTTATTCGCATTTGATTCAAATACCTATTTTCCCCGCTGTAGGTGTACTTTGGTTCTTTTAGGAAAATCTCCTTGACACACCTCCATACTTAAAGTCAGCATATGAGTGTGCATACTGAATATGAAAGTGTGAAAGTATGGATTAAGCTTTAAGTCATAGGGTTTTAGAAAGAAAGAAAGAAAGAAAGAAGGGCTTTATACTTTTATACTATATTATTATTATTATTATTATAAAATAGTAATTAATATTATATAATTATTTGACATAATTCCCACAACTGTCGGTGGTCCTCAGTGTCCTCCTAGCAACCCCCAGAGATGCCCCATTGACTTGAATCGTCTGAAGCAATGACTGAGAATTCCCTCCTTTACTCATCATGGCCAAGCACACACGTTGGAATGTCCGACCACACGAGAGGTAGAAACAGAAGTCGGGTCAGAGCGGGAATCCAAACCAAACCTCTGTATCATCCCTGCGGCCTAACTGTATACAGTAAAACCAGTACACCAACCACCGTCATATAGCATCTGGTTTGCATGTTATAGTTGTTATTTTGTACGATAGAGAGAAATAGAGCATACTCTCGTAATACTGTGGCATGACACACAACAGTGCTGAGCAAATTCTGCCTTCCCACCCGTGAGAGGTACGTCAAAGAATTCGTCACAACTTTGTGTGTTATTTATTTTGACACACTCTGAGTCTTGGACAGTCACGATGACTCACTACAGCTAATCATACTATTCCGTATGGAGAGAACATTTGTTTGCAGTTTGTTCTTAAGTTTGTCAATAATTTCAAAGGTGAGTCTGGACTGGAGAGGGTGCCTGGTTTCTGGCAGTGGAGGCCCATTTTCGAAAGATTACTCTTCGTAAATCTGATTACCTCCATCTTTTGTGCCGGAGCATGTGTGTTTGTGTGTGAGCGTACGCTTTTGGTTCTGAGCCTGCGTGTGATGCCGTGATTGTTTGATACAGAGGCCATCACGCTAAAACATGTGTAGTGTTCCTTGCTCAGTGCAGCAGATCACTAACCACCCACAAACACACACACACACACACACACACACACACACACACACACACACACACAGTCTGCTGCTGGCTTATGTTAAAATGCCCTGCTTGTTGGCACGCAGCTCTGAAGCGGGCCACTCGGCACGCCTGACCCCCACCACACACCGGGCCACCCCGGGAGAGAGTCAACCCGGAGCCCCCGCTCACAGCGACCTCGCCAGCGTGTTTGTGTCAACGGAACAAAACACAAGCCATCTGTTTGTCATTAACCCTTTACACACAACCCATACACACACACACACACACACACATGTGCGCACCGCGCTCTCGTAGACGTCAGGCAAGGCACAGGCGATGCCGTCAGTGGATCGCGTCGGCTGCCATTGCACGTCTCGGGCGGGATTCGTCAGGTCATGAGACACAGCAGAGGAGCCCGGGGAGGGGGGGGGCTGGGAGTGTGTAGGGTTAGGGGAGTGGGGAGAGTTAGGGGAGTGTGGAGGGTTAGGGGAGTGTGGAGGGTTAGGGGAGAGTGGAGGGTTAGGGGAGTGTGGAGGGTTAGGGGGCTGTGAGTGTGGAGGGTTAGGGGGTGGTAGTGTGGAGGGTTAGGGGAGTGTGGAGGGTTAGGGGGTGGTAGTGTGGAGGGTTAGGGGAGTGTGGAGGGTTAGGGGAGTGTGGAGGGTTAGGGGAGTGTGGAGAGTTAGGGGAGTGTGGAGGGTTAGGGGTTAGGGTTAGGGGAGTGTGGAGGGTTAGGGGAGTGTGGAGGGTTAGGGGCTGGGAGTGTGGAGGGTTAGGGGAGTGTGGAGGGTTAGGGGAGTGTGGAGGGTTAGGGAGTGTGGAGGGTTAGGGGAGTGTGGAGGGTTAGGGGGGGGAGTGTGGAGGGTTAGGGGAGTGTGGAGGGTTAGGGAGTGTGGAGGGTTAGGGGAGTGTGGAGGGTTAGGGGGGGGAGTGTGGAGGGTTAGGGGAGTGTGGAGGGTTAGGGGGGGGAGTGTGGAGGGTTAGGGGAGTGTGGAGGGTTGGGGGGGGGAGTGTGGAGGGTTAGGGGAGTGTGGAGGGAGTGTGGAGGGTTAGGGGAGTGTGGAGGGTTAGGGGAGTGTGGAGTGTGGAGGGTTAGGGGGGGGGAGTGTGGAGGGTTAGGGGAGTGTGGAGGGTTAGGGGAGTGTGGAGTGTGGAGGGTTAGGGGGGGGGAGTGTGGAGGGTTAGGGGGGGGGAGTGTGGAGGGTTAGGGGAGTGTGGAGGGTTAGGGGTGTGTGGAGTGTGGAGGGAGTGTGGAGGGTTAGGGGAGTGTGGAGGGTTAGGGGGGGGGAGTGTGGAGGGTTAGGGGAGTGTGGAGGGTTAGGGGAGTGTGGAGGGTTAGGGGGGGGGAGTGTGGAGGGTTAGGGGAGTGTGGAGGGTTAGGGGGGGGGAGTGTGGAGGGTTAGGGGAGTGTGGAGGGTTAGGGGTGTGTGGAGGGTTAGGGGAGTGTGGAGGGTTAGGGGGCTGTGAGTGTGGAGGGTTAGGGGGGGGGAGTGTGGAGGGTTAGGGGGGGGGGTGTGTGGAGGGTTAGGGGAGTGTGGAGGGTTAGGGGGCTGTGAGTGTGGAGGGTTAGGGGGCTGGGAGTGTGGAGGGTTAGGGGGGGGGAGTGTGGAGGGTTAGGGGGGGGGGTGTGTGGAGGGTTAGGGGAGTGTGGAGGGTTAGGGGGCTGTGAGTGTGGAGGGTTAGGGGAGTGTGGAGGGTTAGGGGAGTGTGGAGGGTTAGGGGGCTGTGAGTGTGGAGGGTTAGGGGAGTGTAGAGTGTGGAGGGTTAGGGGGCTGGGAGTGTGGAGGGTTAGGGGGGGGGAGTGTGGAGGGTTAGGGGGGGGGAGTGTGGAGGGTTAGGGGGGGGGAGTGTGGAGGGTTAGGGGCTGGGAGTGTGGAGGGTTAGGGGGGGGGGAGTGTGGAGGGTTAGGGGGCTGTGAGTGTGGAGGGTTAGGGGGAGTGTGGAGGGTGGAGGTGGCCCATGCACTTGCTGAAGCGGTTCACTTAGCGTGTCTCGTGTCCTGGTGAGCATCAGGCTAGTTCAGCTGAGTGCACAGCGATGCACCCTGAACCTGGGGGCTCAGCCAGCAGAGTTGGCTACCAGGAACAGCAAGGTTATGGGTTCAATTTGCTGCTTTAAGTGTAAGTCGCGTTGCAGGCACGCATCTGCTAAATAACTACTGAACTACGGAATACTGGTGGGATATAGGTTTCAGAGCTCCTCACTTACTCTTCTATTGCACCGCTTACTATATTTCTTTGAAAAATAACCCATAGGCCTAATATATGTGGGCAGATGTTTGAAGTTCGTTTCTAATCCCATACCTGAGTTTATGACACACACTCTTAAGGTCGCAGTGTTTTACTAGCCACCTGGTCATCTGTTTTCATGATGTCATGTTTCTTCTCTTGCGGGGGGAAACAAATCTGAAACATTTTGAAGAACTTTGTAATATAAGATTAAGCCATTTGTGCTGATTTATGGAATTTCCAAAGTTATCTTACAAAAGACTCACAGCAGCAATGGGTTTTTCAAAGAAGTTTTCCATCTTACAAGCCTGACCAACGGTCACTGTCTGGTGGAACAGAGACTGACGGCCCTGAGCATTTTTTTTATACCACTCTTTTCTTGTCCTGCTACAGTTGCACGATGTATAGGGGTGGAGATAAGAACACAGTATTTTAGACATTAGACGTGGTGTAATCAACACATGAGATGATGATGTCCCACCAGGACAAGCCACTTGTTTTCTGGTAAAAAGCCCAATTTCTCTCTGCTGACATTTAATATTCCAGATGCTCCACAGAGTTGTATCCTTACAGAACTATTTTTATGGCAATTGTCTTAACAGCAAATCACATTCGTTTCTTTACACGGTTGCCAAGACACGTGTTTTGACATATTAATACTTTCTTCTCCAAACATTACATCATTTTCGAACAGAGAGTTTGTTTGTTAAGTACGACATGACAGATACTTGACATTACAGAACGGTTCAGCATCGAACTGGTTTCATAAAAAGGAAATACAAAGTTTTGTTTAAACACAAATAACGCTTCACATAACACTGTTTCCGTCCACACACAAGATCTATTTTCAGTCAGTCTCTATGTGGTGAATGCTCTTTCACATTAAAACAAACACATCTAACTATTGAGATTTCAAAATCTATATGCCTAGATGGTTTTCAGGGATCGACACCCCCGGGGTTTAATTAGCCTTTGTGTATCTATAATGCTTTGAGAGCTTTCTGTGTGTGTCTGTGTGTTTGGTCATACAGTAGACTGTAGGCGGCAAAGGGCCACTGCTGTAGACATGATTTGGTTTTGGGCGAGTGTGTGTGTGTGTGTGTGTGTGTGTGTGTGTGTGTGTGTGTGTGTGTGTGTGTGTGTGTGTGTGTGTGTGTGTGTGTTGAAATGGTTAGTGCTGTCTCTGTGTGTTGGCGTGTTTGTGTCTGAGTGGCTCATGTAGACATGGCTGTTTTGGGGATATGAGTGTGTTTGTCTGTGTGTGTTTTGGGGGGGGTGTTCAGAGGAAGTGAGCTGTACTCAGATGGGTGAGAGTGAAACCTGAGCATGATTGAGTTAAAGGAAAGGAAAGCTAGCCCTGAGGCTGGGACAGTGTGTTTGTGTGTGTGTGTGTGTGTGTGTGTGTGTGTGTGTGTGTGTGTGTGTGTGTCTGTGTATGTGTGTGTGTGTGCGCTGGCAACAAAAAGGCTCTACAAATTGTACATTCCTGTATGTGCATTTGTGTGTCTCCATGTGCTACATTGTGCGTGTGCACTCTGTCTTGCACACATATATGTGTGTGTGTGTGTGTCATGTGCATGTGTACATGTGTTTTGTGTGTGTGTGTGTGTGTGTGTGTGTGTGTGTGTGTGATGTAGGGATTGATATATTGTTCATGTTCTGCATTGTTGTGTTGCAGTGACCATAATACCACCTCCTTCTCTTCCCTTCTATAAGCCCTCATTGTATTAACCTTGACGAGGGCTGTATTCTATTCGATGTCCTGCGTCTGTGAATGTTTGTGTGTGTGTGTGTGTGTGTGTGTGTGTGTGTGTGTGTGTGTGTGTGGCGTCTCGGCCCTTGCCAGGGCAGCATTCAGGGAAGGAGAGCAGAAAAGGCTAGTTGTCATCCTCTGACTTTCCCTCCCTGTCTTCTCTGCTCAGCGTAACGAGGGGAGAGACATGTTTGTGCGTTCAGCCTCTCCTCTCCGTGTCTTTCATTTAAATCACAGCATGTGAGGTGCTTTTCAAAACTGTGGGAAAAAACGGCCCTTACGTTATTTCCCTACCTCTCTCTCACTCTCATTCTCTCTCTCTCTCACTCTCATTCTCTCTCTCTCTCACTCTCATTCTCTCTCTCTCTCCCTCTCACTCTCTCTCTCCCTCTCTCTCTCTCCCTCTCTCCTCCTCTCTTTCTCTCTCTCTCTTTCTCCCTCTTTCTCTCTCTCTCTTTCTCCCTCTTTCTCTCTCTCTCTCTCTCTCTTTCTCTCTCTGTCTCTCTCTCTTTCTTTTTCTCTTTTCTCGGCAGCGGGGCTCTAAGCAGAAGCAGATGGGCTAAAGTTTACAGAAATCAGAAACATTATTTTCCTCTTTCCTTTGCATTCTTCTAAACACTTAGCCCAGCAAGCTTTGAAGTCACCCAAAAAATCTCGTCTGCGGCAGAGGGGAGAGACGATAGGATCTCCCTGAGCAACGGAGCGCGGGAGTGAGTGAACGAGAGGGAGAGGGGAGCGGCGCGAGGTAGGCATTGTGTTTAGGTAGAGAGAGATGAAGACTCAATGGCCCTGCGTCAGAGGCTCTGGGTTACATAAGGGTGTGTGTGTGTGTGTGTGTGTGTGTGTGTGTGTGTGTGTGTGTGTGTGTGTGTGTGTGTGTGTGTGTGTGTGCGCGCGCGTGTGTGTGTGTCTGGTGTTTGTTTGCGTGTGGGTATGTTTAAATAAAATAAGGTGTATCTGTAAACACTAGATAGTCTCGAGATAGACAATGTCTCATCTCTGTGTGGTAGATGTATTTGTAGTAGATGTGAGATAGAAGTTCAGCATCCTTGATTATCTGTGTTTATATGAAAAAAGGGACATATTTGTAGATTGAGTGTTTGTAGATTTCAAGGGGTTTGCTAATCATGTGTATTTGTGCATTTGCAGTTTTTTACATTTCTGTGTGTGTGTGTGTGTGTATGTTCTGTGATATGATACTAGAATTCTAGTGCCCATAAGGACGCAATCATGTAGAATGTAATTGCGTTTTGTTTTAACTGCTCGTCTGTTCTGACTATGTGGGCGGGCGGCTGTGTGTGTGTGTGTGTAGGAGTGCGTGCATGTTTCCTCTAAGGTCCTCTTCCTTCTGGTTGAGTTGTGTGCCTGCACACAGAGACCTGCTAGTCTGGAATATGGCTTTGCTAATGGGGGGCTAATGCGACAGACGCAGACTCATTCGGCAGGCCCAATGTCTCTCTTTCCTGCTCTGCTGAAGTTCGGGATCCTCTAGAAGAAGCTAATGGATTCAAGCAGAACTTTCCTCCATCCCCCCCTCTATAAGCCCACGAGGAACAGCCTGCTTCCCTTTTCGATTAGGATGCAGTCTCTGCACAACTTGTTTTTGATTTAGCTGTGCAAATCGCCTCCATTATCTCCAGTTAGGGGGAAGAAAAGAAGGAACACCCAAGTGCTGTTTCCTCCACTTTCTGTACCTTCTCTGTTGCCTGACTCCTCTCCCTTTCTCCCCCTCTTTTCTCACTCCCCCCTTCTCTCTCTGTCTCTCGTCCTCACTCCCTCTCTCTCTCTCTGTCTCTCGTTCTCACTCCCTCCCTCCCTCTCTCTGTCTCTCGTTCTCACTCCCTCCCTCCCTCTCTCTCTCTCTCTCTCTCTCTCTCTCTCTCTCTCTCTCTCTCTCTCTCTCTCTCTCTTTCTCTGTCATCCTCTCCCAGCGGTTCTGTTTCAGCTCAGGCATTGTGAGGCGGTGATTGGGTGTGGCGTGCGTGTCTTGCTCAGGGTTGGGGGACAGCAGCCTGGTCTCTGTACAGCCCCACTGCAGGGACAGCAGTGCTGGGGATCGTACAGCAGACCCACCTCTGGGATGCTCTGCTCTGCTCTGCTCTGAATACACACACACACACACACACACACACACACACCTTAGGGCAGGTCCTGCTGACTGTCTCTCATCCCACAGCTTTTAAACAGCTATTGCAGGGATGCCTCTCTGGCACTATGGCCTTTGCCTGCACTGTCCACCTGGATCTTGTGTGTGTTTGTTTGTGTGTGTTTGTGTGTGTGTGTGTGTGTGTGTGTGTGTGTGTGTGTGTGTGTGTGTCTGTGTCTGTGTCTGTGTGTGTGTGTGTGTGTGTGTGTGTGTGTGTGTCTGTATTCTTCCTTTGATGTCTTCTTGGAAACTATATTCACATTTGTACATACCTGCGGCTATACTGTGATTGTGTTTATGTACT
>NC_137911.1:28696847-28706847 GCF_963457725.1 Sprattus sprattus | reverse complement strand
TTTGGTGTCGTCTCTGACAGTTTGAAAACTGTAGGACTGTGGCATCATTTGGTCGACAGTACACGCCCACTCAAAGCGATGGAAGCAAGTCGCGTCTTTGTCATGGATTTTCAGCGTTAGGGTGTGCGGTTATGGCCGGTTATATGGTTATAGTTTATGGGATGATTTGGAAGAGATTTAGTGTTCCTTGCCACATCCACCCAGTGTCTGTGCTCACAGAGAGGGCTGTTTAGAAGAGGTGCCCTGTGAGGGCTGATGCAACATGTCTCCTCTGAGAACAGCGCATTCATTTTGAAAGAGGAACAGAGAAACGCGATCAAGGCATTTATCGATCTAAAAGATGTTTTTGCCGTCCTTCATACGGGATCCGGTAATAGTTTAATGTATCAGATGGTCATACTACGTTGATCTGATTGGTTCTAGGTATCCAATTGAGCGAAGAGGCATTTGTTTTCCTTGTTCGTTGAAACACGCCCCATAATCACAGCTCAATGGAGCAGTATCAGACTCATATTCTGACTAGAATTATGAGTATGAGAACATTGGGAATGGAACATGTCTCCTCTGAGAACATTGGGAATGGAACATGTCTCCTCTGAGAACATTGGGAATGGAACATGTCGCCTTAAAGGACATTGGGAATGGAACATGTCTCCTCTGAGAACATTGGGAATGGAACATGTCTCCTCTGAGAACATTGGGAATGGAACATGTCGCCTTAAAGGACATTGGGAATGGAACATGTCTCCTCTGAGAACAATGGGATTGGAACATGTCGCCTTAAAGGACATTGGGAATGGAACATGCCGCCTCTGAGAACATTGGGAATGGAACATGTCTCCTCTGAGAACATTGGGAATGGAACATGCCGCCTCTGAGAACATTGGGAATGGAACATGTCTCCTCTGAGAACGTTGGGAATGGAACATGTCTCCTCTGAGAACGTCGGGAATTCCGAGCTGAGAACTCTTCTTCTTCTCTGGCCTTCTGTGGCTATTTCCTGTCGGTCTTGAGACTGGCCTTTGGCAAATGGGCTCCCAACTGATTCATGTACTGCTCAAGACTCATCCAGCGCAGACCTCAGGTCCCAAACCACACACCGCCTTCCATAACTCGATTAGGCTTACTTGCAGGCTCCAAAATCATGCCGAATTACTGAGATCACATAGTTGCGTCGTGGTTATGTCATGGCCATGGATCGGTAATCATTCAACTGTGACATTTAACTCTTGCTTTTCTTGATTACTTTCCTTTTTTGGTCTTTTATACTACTTAGGAAGCAGTTTTTTTTTAGCAGCGTATTTTCTTTGCTTCTTTTACTCTATAACTTTAAGTATCACAAAGCTTTCTACAAATTGATGGGAGTTGCACAGTGTTCTCCACAAATATCTGTCAACTAAGCGTTACGTGGTGAACTCACAGTTTTTATCAGGTTTGCTGCTCCCTGCAGGATTCGAACCTCTGACTCCGGCGTAGCAGGGATTACACTCTACCACCAGGAATGTACTGCTCCCTGTGGCCCCGTTGAGGGGCATAACCACAGCCCACAGAGGGACTCGGGGCGTTAACGACTAATTACACAATTTACTGGCCCATAATCAGCATCATTATCAGCTTTTATGGACTGTAGGTGACTTTTCGGACAGGAAGTGAACGGTCAATGTCAGGAAGTGCTCCTAGCGATCGGCTGGGGACTTTTCACGATGGAGCTCGCATAAGAGAGTGGATACTGTGCATCAGAATCTATGGAAAGAGATGATGAGAGTCTTGATGATGAGAGTCTGGGCACTGCGTGTTACAGAACATGAGACTTCTTGAGAAGGTATGGCCAGAAAAAGGGTCTTGTGACCAAGATCACCTCAGATCAATGGGTTTGGTTATCTTTCTGTTTTGATATCCTTCATGGATGTCCCAATGACCTGATCGGTTCTCGGTCATCACATCCCCAAGAGTTCTTCTTTCCAGAGAAGGAGACGTAGATGTTTCTCTGATTGGATGGGTCATATGGGTGGATCAGGGCCTTGGTCACAGATATAATCGATCAATTTCACTCTCTGCACTCTGTCTCCACATTGTTGCCACACTCACGTACGCACACACACACACACACACACACACACACACACACACACACACACACACACACACACACACACACACACACACACACACACACCCTCGTCTCATCTTTCTGTTGTACCTCTCCACTAGGTGACAGTAATGGCCCAGCTCTTGTCAGGCATTTGTTAGGATAAGGGACCGCCAAACGCTGCGTTTCAGCACCGCCCGAGGAATGCTGCACTGAGGAGAGTCAGAGGAGGAGGAGAAGGAGGTGGAGGAGGAGGAGGAGGAAGGAAAAGAGCGATTCAGAGTGAAAAGAACTCTTGAAATTCATAAGAGGGGGCCTAAGACTGCGAGAGAGAGAGAGAGAGAGAGAGAGGGAGGATGTGAAGGAGAGGAATGTAGGAGATGGTGGAGATGGAGGAGGCAGAAGGAAGAGGAACACAAGGCTTACTGAGAGACTGGTTTAGAGAGAGAGAGAGAGAGAGAGGCTGAGACTGGCTTAGAGAGAGAGAGAGAGAGAGAGAGAGAGAGAGAGAGAGAGAGAGAGAGAGAGAGAGAGAGAGAGGGAGGCTGAGACTGGCTTAGAGTGAGAAAGAGAGAGAGAGAGAGGGAGAGAGAGGCTGAGACTGGCTTAGAGAGAGAGAGAGAGAGAGAGAGAGAGAGAGAGAGAGAGAGAGAGCGAGAGAGAGGAGGTGATCACAGCTCTCTTTTGTGTGAGCGTCAGGCTGCAGTTAACAGATCGTGGGCCCCCACTAAAGCTTTACAGCCTGTGCTGTGGCCCGCCAAGACCTCTGACTCTTTCTGACCTCTCGCTCTCTATTTCTCACACACACACACACACACACACACACACATATATACACACACACACACACACACACACACACACACACATACACACACACGCACACACGCACACGCACACACACACACACACACACACACACACACACACACTCTTTTACACCTTTCTTTCTCTTAAAATGGCTTTTAGCCATATTCTGCTGTATGCTTATACTATTTCCCACCCTTACACAAAGGTTAAATGGACTGTTGATTGTGTCGATTAAAAACAGCAGCAGTGACTGGGTAGATCAGGCGCTGCACACAGGTGATTGGTTAGAGCAGGCGCTGCACACAGGTGATTGGTTAGATCAGGCTCTGCACACAGGTGATTGGTTAGATAAGGCGCTGCACACAGGTGATTGGTTAGACTGAAGACTGAATGCAGTGGAGGTGGATCATGTCATACTGAAGATGAATTGGTAATGGGTAAGATTGGTATTCAATAGAGGTGAATGATGTGATTAGGACTTAAGGTGAGGTGATGACCTAAAGGTTAGATATGCCAGAGACACCTGCATAGATGTTGTTATAACGTCATAGACTTATTTTTGAAATTTTAGGTTTTGTTATGTTTGTACAGAGATGAGGCGGTTTAAACGTAACTTGTTCGACTGCAACATGAGCTGCTTGGCTGTTTTTCTTACAGGAAGTTTTCACTGATGCTATTCAGTGCTTCAGTGTCAGTGGCACTCATCCAGCTCTGTTAGACAGACTGTTTTTGTCTTTTAGTCTTTCTCTTCAATCTTATGTTCAGCCAGACATGAATGACTAATCAGTCTTTGGTCCATGCCTTCCAATGCCTTCAGGTCCATGCCTTCCAATGCCTATGATTAATGGCATGTTTGTGCACCTGTCCACAAGATCCACTGATGCATACAATTACAGTTTAAAAGGGCATCTTTCCACCTGTAGATGTACCATTGATGGTACGCTCTGGTGCCAGATATCTGGCAATCAAAAAAGTTGATGACAGTTCTGATGTTGACAGCATTTCCTGGGAATTTGCAAATAACCACAATTGTTTTCTGTTGTAAGTCTGATGTGTGTTGTTCATTTGAATTATAAGGAGCAATGAAACTGTTTTGTTTAGTCATTTTCTTCCTGGGAAACTATGTGCTGCGTATGAAGATGCAAATGAAAACCGTTAAATAGGAAGTGATTGATACTCAACTGGTTCTGTCCTTCCCTCCTGAGGACAACACTGTTTCGGCACGGATCTCAGACTGTCTTGCTGATATATCCACATGGATGAAAAACCACCACCTTCAGCTGAACCTGGCCAAAACAGAACTGATGGTCTTCCCAGCCAAACAGTTCATCCACCACAACATCAACATCAAGACTGACTCTTTATCTCTGGCTCCATCCAAAACAGCAAGAAACCTCGGGGTCATTATTGACGACCAACTAACCTTCACAGCCCACATTGCCTCTGTCGCGAGGTCATGCCGCTTTGCGCTTTACAACATCCGCAAAATCAGGCCGTACCTAACCCAGTATGCCACCCAGCTCCTGGTGCAAACCTTGGTGGGTTCCCGCCTCGACTACTGCAACGCCCTCCTAACGGGCCTGCCGGCATGCGTGGTAAAACCACTACAGATGATCCAGAACGCAGCGGCGCGCCTGGTGTTCAACCAACCAAAGAGGGCACATGTCACCCCGCTACTCACTGAGCTCCACTGGCTGCCAGTAGCTGCTCGCATCAAATTCAAGTCACTTATGCTTGCCTACAAAGTGCTTACTGGGTCTGCTCCCACCTACCTAAATGCTCTTGTAAGGGCAAATGTCACACCCAGGACGCTGCGCTCATCCAGTGAGCGTCGTCTGGCACTGCCCCCAGTGCAAGCAAGGCAATCCAGACTATTCTCAGTTGTAGTTCCACGTTGGTGGAACGACCTGCCTAGCACTACCAGAGCAGGAGCGTCCCTCCCTACCTTTAAGAAACTCTTGAAGACCCAACTCTTCAAAGAGCACCTCTCTTCCTAAACTGGCACCTTGGCTCAACCTGCACTTAAGCAGCAACAGGCCCGCACTTCTTTTTTTATTCTTTCTATGTCGTTTTATAAGCAATATTTATGGTTACACCAGGTTTTTTAATGCTCTTAGCTTGATTGTTCTCCCTTGTACGTCGCTTTGGACAAAAGCGTCTGCTAAATGACTAAATGTAAATGTAAATGTAAATGATTGAGAGACTGTACTTATCCGACCTTCTACCTTTGGCTACAGACTGTTACACAACAAATAATACCAGTGTGCAAGATTGTCTTTGCAAGCAGATATAAGTGAAGGGAGATTCTGAGGGCATACTGCTTCATCATTTTATACCAATTTAGAGTTATTTATTTTAAATGTATATTATTCTCTCTCTCTCTCTCTCTCTCTCTCTCTCTCTCTCTCTCTCTCTCTCTCTCTGTTTATTTATAAATATATGTGTGTGTGTGTATGTATATAATATTGAAATCTCTATAAGACAATTCAATACATCAATTCAGAAGTGCCAATACCTGTGGGTGTGACATAGACCACTCTTAATTTTGTGTATGTCTTATTACACAAACATGGTGCTCACACAACTCGTGATCGAGGATCATAATCATTAACACGTTATACGAGATGCACAGCAACTGTGCTTGAGTCCATATCATGTTGTGAATGTGCACAACTTGTGAAAGCATTTTAATCCTCGGTTCACCCGCAACACTGGTATACTTTGTACTTTTCGACGTGTGTGTTATTTGTCCTCTGTCACGCCTCTACAACCAGAAATGCAGACAAACGATAACTTAAGTATTTTGGAAACTGGAGCAATTGGAGAGACGTGACGAAGAAGTTTGAGAAAGCCAGACACGCTCATCACACACCTTCACTCTCAAGCTCTGTCTTCTTTTTAAACAGACACTTGACCTTGCCATTTAACTTTCTGCAAAAAGCACTAGGGCCCTATTTTGACGGCAAAAACAGCTGGTGAAAACAGCAGCGCTTGCGCACTGTTGCACAAGAAAGGACATTCCTCAGAGCGAGCAGTGAAGGCATGAAGTGGGCAGTGCCAGGCTGAAGTTCATTAGTGAATTTAGTGAACGCATTATTTTCTCAACCTTAGTTAACATTATGTGTGATAACTCAAAACAGCTATGGTATGGTATGGCCTTTGGTATGGTATGGCCTTTGCCACTTTTTTCGGTAACGGTTTCCATATTTTGAGGCTCTGGCTCACGGTCTAATTAGTGAAAAGTGTGGTTAAAGATGACCAATAGCGTTGTCGAGCAACCCTTTTAAGACAAGATTCCAATGTAAGAAGATGGCAATATCGGCGTGGTTCCTGGACAGTGTTTTTCAGGAGAGCTTTTACAAGGGTTAAACCATATTGCTTCTTCTGTTGAAAACGATTACATTTGTATTAGATGTTTGTAAGCCCTTGCTGCTTAAGGTGATGCATCCAATTGAATAATCTAACTTTGTCTTACGGCACTGAAACTGAAAAAGTATAGCTATGGCCGATGTATTTGCTGATATGTTAAATGTTTCAGCAGACATTCTTTAGTTAATTCACTATTTAGTGCGTCTTGTGTGAGCAGAAATGGTCGGCGCTATTTTGTACGGAAATAAAGATTCTCAGATGGATTCTCTTTTATTGCTCTTAGTTTGACTGTTCTCTCCCTTGTACGTTGCTTTGGACAAAAGCGTCTGGTCAATGACTTAAACTAGTAGCCTATTGTGCTTTCACACCTCTATCCCTGGTGACTGGAATTAGTTGTTGATTTTATAAATATGACTACATACAATTACAACAAAATTGATCGATCGATTGGTTGATTCTTACATATGGAGTGAAATCTGCCCTTTTAGTATTACTGCTAGTAGTCACATTCAGTGTAATTCCTTAATTCACAATGTTTTTTTATTAATTTCAATTTTGCTATAGTTGACTTGTTCCCTTAATGTATCAGAGGACGGAGGGATTTATTTTCCTAAGCAATGGCTTATTGACTTAGTCACGGTATGTAAGCTTAACACTTCACCTACTATCTCCCTCTCTCTCAATCTCCAATCTTCAGTCTGTCTCTCACCTTGCTCTTCTCCTATCTCTCCTTTTCTTTCCCTTTGCCTCATCTCTCTCTCTCTCTCTGTCTGGAGTTGTTTGTTTGGCATTTCTCAGCAGATGAGGCAGGTAGATGCGTGCGTGTGAGTGTGTGTGTGTGTGTGTGTTTTTTTGTCTGTGTGTGTGTGTGTGTGTGTGTGTGTGCGTAGGTGTGATATTTTCTTTATCCATGTGAAATAAATGATTACCTCAATTACAGGACTTCCCCCACATGTTTATACACTCCCACACATACACAAACACACACACACACACACACACACACACACACACACACACACACACTTTCTCTCAATGTGCACAGTGTGGATGGATTTACATGATGCCTCACAAGTCTGTGTAGATCCTGTTTTGCCTGCTTGTCCGTATTTCCCCCGCAGAATGACACTTGATTCCAAACGGAGAGGGACTCATTAACTACCCGACGTGTCAGTCATAATGTCCCATCTGTGACCGCTGCATTTGATAGATGGATGGTTTGCTCCTGCATGTTAGAGCCGTTTCTGCAGAAGTGAGGAATGACACACACACACACACACACACACACACACACACACACACACACACACACACACACACTGAGAAAAAGACTCTGTTTCTGCAGAAGTGAGTAATGACACACACACACACACACACACACACACACACACACACACACACACACACACTGAGAAAAAGACTCTGTTTCTGCAGAAGTGAGTAATGACACACACACACACACACACACACACATACACACACACACACACACACACTGAGAAAAAGACTCTGTTTCTGCAGAAGTGAGTAATGACAGGTGTGTTATTAACCACGATTAGAACAGCTCCTGCAACCACTCCCACAGTCAGTCAGAGAATACAGCTCCTGCAACCACTCCCACAGTCAGTCAGAGGATATGCAGCAGTGTGAAGCATAGGGCAGAAGCTTCCCCCATCTGACTATAGGCGAGTGGGGAGGAAGAAGACAGAGTCTTCCTCTAGGTCCAGGGCAAAATGGCGTTTCAGTAGAGGGATTTTATTTACTAATGAATCGTGTTGTGGAATGGACCAGAGCCCAAGAGAGATTCCCCAAATCAGCCGTGTTACAAACCGAATAAATAAATACGTAGCTTAATGTGATAAACAGTTCATGGAGTTTACAAAAACATAGTCTAAATGCTACTGTTTGCAATGTGTGGTGTTTATTTTTGTAGATAATTTACACCAAATTATAACAATTTGTGAATTTAAACATCAATCATATTCCACGTAGGCTAATAGAGTGTAACACCTTCAAGTGTTGCTCGTCATGCTAACCACCCCCAGGACGTCTAACAGTGTGGGGCTTGCTGGGAAATTCATCCTTGGGGTTGTCGTGGTGACATGATGGATGGCACCTGCACAGCGTTGAGCAATCGCCAAGCGATGCAGTGGTGTTATTCTTTCGCACGTCTGCGTGGGAGCGTTTCTACGACTACCGCACGGGCCAAAACCAACCTCAGATAATGATCTCATCAGGGTGATGTACGATCCCCTATCAGACCATTAGGAATGCTTCAGCCCTCAGGAGATATGCCCAGTTTTAAGAGAGAGAGAGAGAGAGAGAGAGAGAGAGAGAGAGAGAGAGAGAAAGAAAGATTGTGAAATTAAAAGAGGGAAACTCCTGAGTCTTCGGGCATCTGAAGATATATATTCGTTCTTCATACAGATGAAGAGTGTTTTTTATTCTGTCTCTTCTCTCTCTCTCTTTATCCTGTTCGTTTTTCATTCATGGAATGTGACATTCCTGGCACAGACGTGTCTCCATATGTTCCCTCTTCTCACGTACGTTTTTTGGGGGAAAATTTCCCTCCAGTGCCAAGAACTCCCATGTGTGTTCAAGCCATGTACCCTAGGAAGGCAGGAGGGCCGCCCCAATGTGGGCAAATTTGTTCACAGACGCAGGCAAGCTGCTGTCGTCATGCCAACAGCCATGTAATTCAAATTCATAACTTGTGGCAACACTGAGGAAAAGGCCTGGGTCTCAAATGAGGTGGTGATGTTGTTGGACAGGCCGCCACAGGTGTGTGTGTGTGTGTGTGTGCGTGTATGCGTGTGTGTGTGTGACGTGTGTGTGTGTGTATGTTTGTGTGTGTGTGTGTGTGTGTGTGTGTGTGTGTGTGTGTGTGTGTGTGTGTGTGTGTGTGTGTGTGTGTGTGTGTGTGACGTGTGTGTGTGTGTGATGTGTGTGCGTGTGTGTGTGTGTGACGTGTGTGTGCGCTTGCGTTTCTCCAAGTTAAAGCACTCTCAGTGATTGAGTGTGTCAGCACCACTGTGAGACAAAGGCTTTGGCTCAGTTATGGAATCCAACTGTATTTCTCCCTGTGAAATGTAACAACACAGCTGCAAACACCCACCAGATGACTAGTCCCCCTCTCCTTATCTCACTTCCCCTGTTCTGTCTTCTTCAAAATGGAGAGAGAGAGAGAGAGAGAGAGAGAGAGAGAGAGAGGGGGGGGGGGGGGGGGGGGGGGGGGAGGGGGGGGGATGAGAGAGAGAGGGAGAGGGAGGAGAGGAGAGAGAGGGAGGGGAGGGAGAGAGTGAGAGAGGAGAGAGAGGGAGGGAGATGGAGAGAGAGAGAGAGAGGGGGAGAGGGAGGGAGAGAGAGAGAGAGAGGGGGAGAGGGAGGGAGAGAGAGAGAGAGAGGGGGAGAGAGAGGGGGAGAGAGAGAGGGAGGGAGGGAGAGTGGTGAAGTATTGTGTGGGAGTCAGAGGTTTTGCGTCCTCAGTGGTTAAACAGTAGCATGTGCTGACAGCCAGGGAACTCCCGTGATGCAACAGGGGAACTCTTCTTTCACCCCACTCTAGTTCTGTACATATAGATGTGTGTGTGTCTGTGTGTGTGTGTGTGTGTGTGTGTGTGTCTGTTGTCTGTGTGTGTGTGTGTGTCTGTGTGTGTCTGTGTGTCTGTGTGTGTGTGTGTGTGCGTAGGATAGGATAGGATTCAATTTATTGTCATTGCACAGGAGTACAGG
>NC_137911.1:28685964-28696647 GCF_963457725.1 Sprattus sprattus | reverse complement strand
CTGGGCCACAGCTGTGTACACACGCAGGAATCTGTGAGAGCACGGCCAGTCAGACACCATGGCACTGGTTCAGTTTGCTGTGCAGTTTGGATGAATGTAAGGTGTGTGTGTGTGTGTGTGTGTGTGTGTGTGTGTGTGAGAGAGAGAGAGCAAGCATGAGAGGGGGGAGGGGGATTTTGTGTATGCATGTATTTGTGTATAGGTTGTAAATGCAATTTGTTTTCACTCTACATATTTACCTTGATCTTACCGTGGTCAGTTCCTGTACCTTTATATGAGTGTTCAGCCACACATTAGCGTGTTAGCACAGCAAAGCTATGAATATCCTTGATGTCACACACACACACACACACACACACACACACACACACACACACACACTATCCTGAAGCCACAGGCAGTCCAGGTGTTTGATCGTAAGTTCCAGCGACCAAACCTCACCTCTAACGAGTTTATTGTGAGGGAGCCGTGGTCAAAGCAGTCCATTCTGGTGAGACTCTCTCTTTCGCACACACACACACACACACACACACACACACACACACACACACACACACACACACACATATACACAAACACACACACACACTTTAGTCATTCAGACGGACTGTAATCACTCACAGTCTCCTCCTGACCCACGCCGCAACTGAGCGGCGGCCATTTTGTGCCAGAACGCCAACCACATGGAGGTCTGCTGCAGTGGGGTGGCAAAGAGACAAAACCAGGAAGGAATGCAGTCGCCGGCCAAGTGGCCTCAGATGTGAGGCTGGATGACTTGTCAGGGGAATTTAGGGAGTTGCGGGGGTGAGAGCCATAGACCTCTTTACGTTACTGACAGCGAGTGTGTACCTCAAGTGAAAACACACACACACACACACACACACACACACACACACATACACTCACACACAGACTCACACATGGCCAGCAGACATCTGCAACTCTTTACTCCACTTTAGCAAATGTATATTTTTGGGTCCATTATACATGTGGATTTTGAGCTGATGAAATGTTCGCGGATTGTGTTGCTGTTAAGCACATGCCTGTTGTACATGCTAAATGAAGCCGTCTGAGCACAGGCCTGTTGTACATGCTAAATGAAGCTGTCTGAGCACATGCCTGTTGTACATGCTAAATGAAGCTGTCTGAGCACATGCCTGTTTCCAAGTGGGGGTCCTGAGGATTTCTGCTGAGCCCTCACCACAATCTTACATCCACAGAGCAGCTTTACTCCTGCCGGTGGGTGTGTGTAGGTGTGTGTGTGTGTGTGTGAGATGTGTGTGTGTGAGATGTGTGTGTGTGTGTGTGTGTGTGTGAGATGTGTGTGTGTGAGATGTGTGTGTGTGTGTGTGTGTGTGTGTGTGTGTGTGTGTGTGAGATGTGTGTGTGTGTGTGTGTGTGTGTGTGTGTGTGTGTGTGTGTGTGTTTGCTTTGATTTTTAAGTGCCAAAAGACCATGAGTCACTGGTTGTGGTTATCTGAAGAATTGTGATCCACTGTGACGGGACATGTGATTATGGGAAATGAATGTGTCTGTAATATACGCCCCTGATACATGCCACCTCACGCCTAATCATTTCTTATACCTGTAGTCATTTGGAGCTGATTTTCCGTCATATTTATTTTCGTGACAGAGTCTAAGTTCATAGGCATTTATAGGGGCTTATTTGAAACGCAATTTTCACTTCTGTATTTTGTATTGTGCAATATATTATGGCTCGCACTGATTTTTTTATTTATTTTTGCTTGGATACTATCTAAGCTCCGTAGCTCAATGGCTGCACTCCTAACAGTTTTTGAGGGGGAAACCTCAAACTGTGTTTTTTTTGGGGTTGACTACAGTCTGAACTGAAATCAGTGAACGCGATTTTCACTTCTGTATTTTGTATTGTGCAATGTGTGGCTCGCACTGATACTTTATTTATTTTGCTTGGATACTATCTAAGCTCTGTAGCTCAATTGCTGCACTGAGGGGGAAACCTCAAACTGTGTTTTCTTTTGGTTGACTACGGTAGTCTGGTATTAAACCATTTGTCAGCTCTTGGATACATAAGCAGCAGATCATTATTATATTTGAACAGGTAATAATAGTATATATAATAAAGAAAAGTAGCAAAATCACAAAGTGTTTCATATTAATTATAGAAATGATGTATAGAATACTATATTATTACACTTACATTATAAAGCGTACATATATAACAGTATTTATATGTAATATAAATAAAAGCAGCGGGACAAATTAAATAGAATATGAAAATAGTTGATGAGTTGCTGACCTTCTATTTGTTTCCACAGGCTTGGTGGAGATCTGCCTCATGCACCCATTAGATGTGGTGAAAACAAGGTGAGACTCTTTCACACACACACACACACACACACACACACACATAAACACACACACACACACACACACACACACACACACACACACACACACTATAGAACAATGGCAATGGCACACAGCATCAGGACTGTGTGTGATGATTAATACGATGAAAATGTAGTATATGTTTTATAAAATAAAATGATTTAAAAATGTTGGCGAGAGAGGCCCAACCAGGAGGTGTCAGTGAGACAGTGATGGTGCTGATTGGCCCAATGCAAATGGGGAACAGTGAGCCAGACAGAGAGGTGCACACACACACACACACACACACACCACACACACACACACACACACACACACACTACACACACACACACACACACACACACACACCACACACACACACACACACACACACACACACACACACACACACACACACACACACACACACACACACACACACACACACACACACACACACACCACACACACACATACATATACACACACACACACACACACACACACACACCACACACACTACCGAATTATGTGAAATATATGTTTTATAAAATAGTATTATTTTAAAAAGTTGGAGACAGAGACCCAACAGTGGTGGTGCATATTGTCCCAATGCAAATGATGAACAGAGAGGTGGTGTGAGGTGGTGGTCATGACTCTCAGGCATGTATATGGCCATGAAGCTGCTGTTAACAGATTGTGTGTGTGTGTGTGTGTGTGTGTGTGTGTGTGTGTGTGTGTGTGTGTGTGTGTGTGTGTGTGTGTGTGTGTGTGTGTGTGTGTGTGTGTGTGTGTGTGTGTGTGTGTGTGTGTGTGTGTGTGAGAGAGAAAGACGTGGTGGTCATGACTCTCAGGCATGTATATGGCCATGAAGCTGCAGTTAACAGATCGTGGGCCCCCACTAAAGCTTTACAGCCTGTGCTGTGGCCCGCCAAGACCTCTGACTCAGAGCACCACTCTGTGGCCCCTCTCTCCCTCTCCCTCTCCCTCTCTCTCTCCCTCTTTCTTCCTCTCTCTCTCCCTCTCTCTCTCTCTCTCTCACTCTCTCCCTCTCTCTCTCTCTCTCCCTCTCTCTCTCTCTTCCTCTCTCTCCCCTCCCTCACACTCACATCCCTCTCCCTCTCCCTGTCTCTCTCTCTCTCTCTCTTCCTCTCCCTCCCTCTCCCTCTCTCTCTCTTCCTCTCTCTCTCTCTCCCTCTCCCTCTCCCTATTTCTCTCTCTCCCCTCCCTCTCTCTCTCTCTCTCCCTCTCTCTCCCTCTCTCTCTCCCTCTCCCTCCCTCTCCCTCTCCCTTCCCTCACACTCACATTATCCCTCTCTCCCTCTTTCTCTCTCTCTCTCTCTCGCTCTCTCTCTCTCTCTCTCTTCCTCTCCCTCTCTCCATCTCCCTCTCTCTCTCCGCCCCCTGTTCGTGCTCATTTTTCCCCACTCAGACTGGGCAGCATTCCCCTTGTTTACTGCAGCAGTTTCTAGGTAAATAAACTTTTCAGACCTGCCCCCTTAAAAGGGATAAGATGTAGGTGCTTTGAAAGGGGTGTCACTGTCAGAGCAGACATAAATCTCTGTGTGTGTGTGTGTGTGTGTGTGTGTGTGTGTGTGTGTGTGTGTGTGTGTGTGTGTGTGTGTGTGTCTGTGTGTGTGTCTGTGTCTGTGTCTGTGTCTGTGTGTGTGTGTGAGAAAGACGTAAAGAGAGAAAATGCTTGTATTAACTGATATCTGATACCTTGGAGTCGTGTTGTGTGATTTATGTAGTCACGTTGAAGGTAAAGGCTTTATTACAGGTAGAGAGCTCACTCTGTCTTATTTTCTCTCTCTCTCTTGTTCTCGTACTCCCAGGATGAGGGTTAAAAGCACACTCTCTGTTTTCTTTGTAATGATCTTCCCTAAAAAACGTGCTAAAAGTCCCAATTGAAGTCTGACAGCTTTATTTATTTGTCTTCTTTTCATTTACTCTGTTTTTGTCTTTTGTTTTATCTTCCTCTTCGCATCTCTTCTTTTGTTTTATCTTCCTCTTTGCATTTCCTCCCCAATGTTTTCAAACGTTTAAAGGGCCGTATGTAATCTGACAGTCATTCTCTTTTTCCTGCTGACTGTTTAAACTTGACACTCTTGTTTGTCATCATACTGCCCTCATCCCTGAACCATAGTAAGAGTTCCCCTTATAGCCTGAGCAGGGTGGTTCTGTTTAGGTCCTGACTGGAGATAATCTCTTCAATAACCAGCCAGTTGTACGGTTCGTGAACTGGTCATGGTTGTCTTCGAGGTAGAAGAGGACATCATGTTATCTATCTTTGATTGTGGGAGTTGTCATGACAACATGCTCTGTATTCCTGAGAAAGACAGAGGAAGCTTTCACACCTAATAGATGAGGAGGCTCTTGTGACACCACATCCTTTCTCGTACTTCTGTTGTTTTTCGTGGCCATCTTCTCGCAGGGTCGATTATTAGGGGTTAATAGTTGTACATTAGTAATCGTAAGGTAGGGAAAAAGGGGCTAAACGTTATACATTTATGAAGTAGGTGGGAGCGTGAAGTAAGTGAGTCTACTCCATGCTCACGACGACCGGAACTCTACACCACATCCTAAGCTCCTAGCCTTTTAGGATCCTACACGTGCATCTGCATACGGTGTTGTTCGTGTTTGATTTTAGCCATAAGGCACTGTCATGGAGGCTCCGAGAGTCGTGTCCCTCATCAGGAGCCATTCCCCTTGTGTGCCCAGTAAACAGCGTGCCTTCCTCACCCTCCTCTGCCCCCTGATTCACGCACCGCACGCACGCTCCTCCCTGCTGGCAGCAGATTGGAAAAACCTGGGGTCACCCCCCTGGCAGCTGTAGTCATGACGACACGACTTCCATTTGATCCCAGCAGGCATGAAAGTGCCGGGCCCAAGGCTGCTTGATGGAGGACGAGGAGGGTTTGACGAGCCCCTTTTGACTGATGACGTCCTGCCTAGCTGGGAGGCAGAGGCAGCAGTAAAGGGGTGTGTGTGTGTGTGTGTGTGTGTGTATGTGTGTGTGTGTAAAGGGGTTAGGTTAGTGGGGAGGATGCTCCTCCGGTCCGCTGCGCCCCCTCCACCTCCACCTCCATGACCTCCCACCTCCCCACCCCACCCCACACCCACCCGCTGTTTGTTGAACCCCGTTGCCCCTCTGGTGGAATCCCTGAAACAAGCTTTAAACAGCGGGGCTCAAAGCCTCCCGGCAGACGAGGGAGCCGGCCCGAGTCTGTTAAAGCTGCACGAGGGCAGGTCAGAGCGCCCGTCACACACGTCACGCCTCACCGTCACGCCTCACCCCTGCCTCTGGTCAGCTCCGTCTCTGCCTCCATCTCCAGCACTTCCTGACTCTTACATACACACGTCTTCCTTTATGGGTATCTTTCTCTCTCTTTATCTCTCTCTCTCTCTCTTTTTCTCTCTCTCTCTCTCTCTCTCTCTCTCTCTTTCTCTCTTTATCTCTCTCTCTCTATCCATCCTTTTCACTTCCTCTCTCTCTTCCTCTCTCTCTCTCTTTCTCTCTCTCTCTCTTTATCTCTCTCTCTCTCTCTATCCATTCTTTTCACTTCCTCTCTCTCTTCCTCTCTCTCTCTCTCTTTCTCTCTCTTCCTCTCTCTCTTTATCTCTCTCTCTCTCTATCCATCCTTTTCACTTACTCTCTCTCTTCTCTTCTCAGCTCTTCATGTCGGTATTCCTCCCCACATGTTCTCTCACAGAGCTTGGAGCTTAGAGGCAAATTAATTTCTGGACAAAATGTTCACTTTCATGAGTTAGTGAAAGATTCCATTGTGCTGGCACTTAGCATGTATATATGTATTTATAAAACGATTGGGTTCTATCGTGTTATTTAGTTGTTTCTGATTGGACGAGAGACGTTCCATGCCATGGATTATCCCAGAACAACCCAACTGGGAATTTTCACAGCTAATAATAAATCACTCGGCGATAAAATATTCTATAGCGCATTGATGATAACCGTTGTCCGGAGTGCTTGCACTAAGGGGGTTCAGGCTCTGGGCTCTGTAAAGCGCCTAGAGGCCAAGTTATGGCGCTATATAAGTAAAATTGAATTGAATTGAATTGAATTGAATTCTGAGGTGAGGGGGAGGGTGGAATGTTGGAACATGACCCAGGCCTGAACACCGGTCCTGTATAACTGCTACTGCTACTGTGAAAGAGTACACATGCATCTGGTTCCACCGTGACCAGTACCACTCCACACGCCTCCCCGGCTCCTCGGCCCTTTAGTTCATCTCGTGTTCTCTCCTCGTGGCTGCCCTCGAGGTGGAGGAACAGCCAATGTGACTCTTAAACACAGACAGTAGCTGAGCCATCCACTCCGGCCTCGGGGTCAGCTCTGTGTACAGACAACCGGAGGTGTACCCACACACACACACACACACACACACACACACACACACACACAACCACACACCCCCCCCCCCCCCCCCCCCCCACACACACACACACACACACACACACACAAACACACAACCACACACACACACACACATACACACACACACACACACACACACACACACACACACACCCATATACACGCATCTAAGGGGGCCTGCTACAGAATAGCCGTGACTGACCCTCCAGCTGCCTGAAGAGAAACAGGAGGCCACTTTGAAGTGAGGAAACGGCGTAAGGATGAGCACAAGGCTCCCCCAGCAGCAGCAGGCAGCCCGTAAGGCCCTGGCCCGTGCCTACGCCTCTGAGGACAGCGAGCGACCCCACCGACCCCGACCCTGAAACTGGAGCCCTTAAGTTACTACTACCACTACCACCCCCTGCCTTCGTTGACCAGGCCATGGAACAAACACACTCCGAGAGAAAGGTAGAGAGACAGAAAAAGAGAGAAAGAGAGATTGAAGGGTGGACACAGAACGCACAGAATGCCAGGAGGGCGTCCAACGGGGCGCAAGAGAAAAACGAGTTCTCATCAAGCCCTTTATGGCGTCCTTAAAATGGGCCATTGCAGCTCCCTGGGACCCCGTGCGTTATTATTTATCACGCATGTGTTCGCGCCCTGTTTGCATCTGTGTGGTTTAGTGACACCCTCATCCACACGGCCTGTTTTAAGTTTGGCCCGTAATACGAAATGGCAAGCAACGCAACGGGAGGTTTCACAGCTCCAGTCCAGATCCTGTGGGTATACAGCATGCCATCTCTAGATGGTGAATCCCAGACCCGGCTCCTTTCAAACGACTGGCGAATGGAATCTGTGGTACATTTACATTTACATTTAGTCATTTAGCTGACTCTTTTATCCAAAGCGACTTACAAGGATGTATACACATTTTACACTGATGGCACACTGCACATCAGGAGCAATTAGGGGTTCAGTGTCTTGCCCAAGGACACTTCGACAGGGAATTGAACTAGCAACCTTCTAATAACTACACGACTTCTCTACCTCCTGTACCACTGTCGCCCCAGTGGTAGATAAAGGCTTAGAAGTGCAGGCACAAATTAATTCAATGGGCCCTAATTTCATTGATTGGCAACATGGCTGGCAACATGCAAAGTCTGCCAGGTAATTTGATAATTTGGCAAAATAATTGAGCTTTCATCACAACATGAGCAGGATTATTTATCCCTGCCTAATCTCACTGCAGGATTGCTGATGTACGAAGCCCGTTTCGTGGTGCTCAGTTTCAGTTTCTGTTGTCAGTTTGTTTATTTGATGAAGAGGGACAGTGTGCATTAATAAACATTAAAATGTAAATGCACCCAATTGTAGCCAAAAGGCTAGTTTCCATTAGCAGTCCCCCTGCCAGAGTGAAAATGGCTAAACAACTTAAAAAATGCATTAAGATATATATCAAACATAACATTGACAAAATAAAATAAAACAAAATATGGCTCTTTGCCATATGAAATTAGGACACAATAACTCTTACACCTTAGCACTAGCTTGTATTATTAAGACTTTTACTGGACATTACTGGTTGCACAGAAATATAACTGTGGTCTTTAGAATGTATATTTGTGTCTCACGACCCAATGCAGCCCCCAGATTGAGTTCTGTTCTATTCTGTTGAAGCCTATTTGCTGGATGAGTAATTCTTGGCATGGCGGATACGATCATTGCCCTGTAAGAGGGAGCAAGCCTCTCCTCCCTCTGCCTCTTTGACCTGGGCTAGCCTTGACCCACGCTCCCTGGGTGCAGAGGGAACCTGTGGAGGGACTGAAACCCAACCTGGCCTGGCCCAGACCAGACCCAGGCTACCCGCCGGCTCATCAGCGCCAGGCTTTTATCACTTCCCGTCCCCCTGTTCCTCCTCACGCGTTCCCACCCCCCAGCCCTGCGCTCTCCCCTCCTTTATCTGTTTGTTCTTTACTCACTCACTCTAACCCCTTCGTCTCTCATCCTGCGTTTCTTTCACTCTAACCCCTTCGTCTCTCATCCTGTGTTTCTTTACTCACTCACTCTAACCCCTTCGTCTCTCATCCTGCATTTCTTTACTCACTCACTCTAACCCCTTCGTCTCTCATCCTACGTTTCTTGCACTCTAACCCCTTCGTCTCTCATCCTGCGTTTCTTTCTGTCTCACTCTAACCCCTTCGTCTCTCTATCCTGCGTTTCTTTCACTCTAACCCCTTCGTCTCTCATCCTGCGTTTCTTTCACTCTAACCCCTTCGTCTCTCATCCTGCATTTCTTTCACTCTAACCCCTTCGTCTCTCATCCTGCGTTTCTTTCTGTCTCACTCTAACCCCTTTGTCTCTCTATCCTACGTTTCTTTCTGTCTTGCTCTGTTCTCGTCTCTCTATCCTGCATTTCTTTCTGTCCTGCTCTATCTTCATATTTTAATCTTCTCATGTCCCGGACTCGTGCAGACTGCATGTATCACTTGGCCTCTCTCCCCAACTCCCCAACTTCTCTCTCTTTCTGTCTTTCTCTCCTTAATTCACCATTCTCTCTCTCTTTCTGTCTTTCTCTCCTTAATTCACCATTCTCTCTCTCTTTCTGTCTTTCTCTCCTTAACTCACCCGTGTCTCTCTCTCTCTCGTTCCTTCTCTCCCTAACTCACTGTTAGGTGAAAAATTCACTCTCAAGTTACCTCAGGACTCCGGAGCTGTAGATAATTATTTATTCAGCAACAATTGTCGGGCTCACTCACAATGTCTCAAAATCAATGCTATGACTGACCCTTCTCTCTTTCTTTCTGCATATCCCCTGGCGTATCTTAGAAAACCCAGGATTGCCCAACATGTCTCAGGTCTGTGAGTGAAGTCGCGTTATGATTAGTGGTCGCCGGGGCAACCCTTCACTGGCATGGCCGTCATCCGTGATGGATTGCGCCGGTTCCGAGTGCTTCCTCTCCCCTCCAGAGTGAGCTAATGTTTTGGTGTAGCGCCGTAGCGGTGTAGCGCCGCGCTCATTAAGCCGGCGTCAGCCCAGAGTGCTTTGGTCTTGGGCCTATCTTTGCACGAGGAGGAAAGGGAAGTGCGCGTGATTGGTGCCCGACCGACCGCCTCTGCCATGCTGGATCATTTAGGGTTAGGCGAGCTTTTAACCCTGGCGTACCAGTTGCTATGCACTTCTGCCATCTTTATGATGCTGCTCATTAAAATTAACTATCTGGCTGTAAAAAATTGATTTTCTTTTAATGCCGCCTTCTGGATTCTCTTACGCGGTGGATCGCGGGTGAAAAGAAGCTTTGCCCCGTTCCCCCCCCCCCCCCCCCCCATCCTAACCCTAACCCCCCCCCCAATGGTGTTTTCTTTTCTCTGGAGTCTTGACTTCTTGGCCTTCTTGCTCTTCTGGAGGGGACCCTCTGGACTGAAGTCACACCATTAAGGGACTCTCTGATTTCTTTTTTTTTTTTTGTACAAAGATAAAATGAATTTAAGTGTGAGTACAAAGTACGTGAGCACTTGAAGGTTTACTCAGAGAATCCCGTGAAAGTTTTAATGACTGAAAAAACATGCCTTTTATGTTGATAATGTTGACGCCGTTTCTATTCTGTTTGTGACTCATTATTTCGCTAATATGAGATTACCTCAGTTGAAACACTTTTTTTATGTGATCAGTGCAGTCATTTTGACCCCTTGACACCATCCTGTAGCGGGGGAATACCTTTATTTTTAACGAGGCAAATTTAAGAGACTCTTTAAACCATTCGGCCTGCCCCTTTAAAAACCCCAGCCAATCAAACCCGAAGCCTTTTGATCAACCCAGTCCCCCCCCCTCCCCAGCCTCCCCCAGGCCCTTTTTTCTCTTTTTAACACCATCATTATTGGGGCTCACCCATCCTCTTGTCCTGTCACCCTGTTTTCTGGGGGGACCTGAACTGCGGGGGCCACTCCCCGCGGGCCCC
>NC_137911.1:28670964-28680964 GCF_963457725.1 Sprattus sprattus | reverse complement strand
TCAATCATATTAAAGGTTTACACGTAGCTGAAGAGCTGTAACCGCGGTTACTGGCCTGTTCACCGCCCGCCGCACACACTCGGCCCCGCGCAGGGACAGGCGCGTGGCACTCGCCGGCTAATTGGAGAAGGAGAGGGTTAAGTAAATGTTTGACTTCTTCCGTGTCCACCAAGGGGGATGGAGTGGAGTGGGGTAGGGTGGGGTAGGTTGTGGTGTCTGCTCTACAAAGTATACCCACTTATTTTTTCAGTCAGCATAGAGTTAACCCACCTCTCAAAACAGGGTGTTTATCCTTTGCTGTATGGGCTGCTTCAAAGCAAAATTAAGAGTATACCCACTTCTCTATGGACCACTACACCACTGCTTTTCATGAAGTCATGTTTTTTTTTTTACTAACCCTGTCCTCTCAGGTTTCAGCTCCAGACAGGAACGAGCGACCCCAACAGCTACCGGAGCCTGGGCCACTGCTTCAGGAGCATCTTTGGCAGCGAAGGGTGAGTTCCGCACCAGTGTTGGGAAAGTTCCCTTTCTACATGAACTAGTTCAGTTCATAGTTCACAAATTTGATTGCTGTTTTGCTGAATTGCGGTTCACAGACACACAGAATGAACGTGTTCAAAGTATCGTTCATCCGGCAATAGTACAGAACGTTCAGTTCACGTTCACCAAAATTATGAACGAGTTCATGAACTTTCGTTCAATGAACGTGTTCAGGTACAACACCTTTTGGCAGCTATTTTTGATTTAGTCTTAGTCTTAGTCTTTAGACGAAAATGCATATTAGTTTTAGTCACATTTAGTCATTTGTATCCTCCTTAGTTTTTGTCTAGTTCTCGTCGACGACAACTCAGAACATTTTAGTCTAGTTTTAACGAAATTAACACTGTTTCACACCCCGCACGCCTCCACACCGACTCCAGCAGAGCCAACAACACTGTGTGTGTGTGTGTGTGTGTGTGTGTGTGTGTGTGTGTGTGTGTGTGTGTGTGTGTGTGTGTGTGTGTGTGTGTGTGTGTGTGTGTGTGTGTGTGTGTGTGTGTGTGTGTGTGTGTGTGTGTGGAGAAGCAGGCTCTCCTCAGCCGTTCACACACCTCACACAGGTACCCACATGCATATTTGACACCCAGTTGTTGTGGTGTACATTTTATATGAGGCTTTTCCGTTAAGGTATTGTATACAGTGTCCCCTATAGATTCAGTCGTATGGATATTTTCCATTTGTTGAGTACCAGTGTCTTTTGTTTGAGGTGTAAACTCAGTTGAAGTGTGTGTGTGTGTGTGTGTGTGTGGGTTTGGGTGTGGGTGTGAGTTTGGGTGTATTCAGAAGTAATTCCTAATTATTCAGTTACCTGGTACTCCAAGTCAGATCTGCTCTGCTGAATGTAAACTGGTATCTGACGCACACCTGTGGAAAGTTCTTTGGAAAGAAAAGGGACTTCTGGGGAAGAGGTGTGTGTTTGTATACCCTGGACTACACCACTGGGTGTACACTCCGTTGAAGTGTGTGTGTGTGTGTGTGTGTGTGTGTGTGTGTCTGTCTGTGAAAGAGGACGCCTCTCTCACTGGTCTCTGACGCACCCTGTGGAAAGTTATTTGGAAAGAAAAGGGACTTCTTGGGAAGAGGACGCTTCTTCATTGCCCTACCTGTTGTCTGATCTCTTCACTGCTTAGTCTCCGGCTGTCACTCATTTTTCATTTTTAATCAGGTCATCTACCGACTATTGGGAGACGCAGAAGAGTTTTCGAAAATATTATATAATTTAATTTGAAATATGACATCAAACGTTTTTAAACGTTTTTAATGAACTGTTCACTGGAACATTATTTCTTGTGATAATCTGAACAGTGTGTACAGGAATGTGAAGAATGCAGGGCGCTTGTATACTAACATATGTTACTTACATATGCTAACTAACATGTTGTGTACTAACATATCCACAGTCAACTAATCCAAAGGTTTAATGACAGGGTCAAAAGCCGCTCCATCAGGCTTCACAGCACATCCAAGTTAGACAGTTAATACCTGGCCATGATCTACTTGGCTGAGCACGTTGACATTTTTGGGTATTTGTCCTGATCGTGTTGTTGTTGTGTTGTATTGTTCTGATCGTGTTGTTGTTGTGTTGTATTGTTCTGATCGTGTTGTTGTTGTGTTGTATTGTCCTGATTGTGTTGTTGTTGTTGTGTTGTATTGTCCTGATTGTGTTGTTGTTGTGTTGTATTGTCCTGATTGTGTTGTTGTTGTGTTGTATTGTCCTGATCGTGTTGTTGTTGTGTTGTATTGTCCTGATCGTGTTGTTGTTGTGTTGTATTGTTCTAATCGTGCAGTTCTCCTTCTCTACAGGTAGATTCTGCCCTCAGATTTTTCTCACACACACACACACACACCCAGCCTCAATTAGACATGTCGATGTTCACACACTCCCTGCCATCAACCGCATCCATACACCCCTACACACACCCTCTCTCTGTTGTTTATGTTTATGTCAGTTTTATAAAATGGCCGCATCCCTTTTTTCTATTGTGGTCACACGAGCGGGGCCGTAACATCACCTTTCTAATGAAATGTTCTCAGGAAACTGACTATTTCTGTCTCCTCTCCGACCATCAGTCATGGTGTCCCATCCTCCAAAATGTTGTTTCTTATAATAGCTAGATTTATGTTTAAAATGTGATAATCAAGTAATGACATTGAATTGTGTTTGAATGATAGCCCTTGGTCAGTTCTGAAATTGTTTCACTGTAGAAACCCATAATTTGTGTGTGACTTACAGTTACATACCCTTCCACACACACACACACACACAGATTCACACACCACAAACACCAGATCTTCTTTCCTTTCAGCCAATTATCACTTGTTCAGTGGTGTGATGGCTGCCCAGTCGCCTGTGGTGGATTAACCACCAGCCTGAAGCACTTACACCTTACACAAATTCCACAGCCCGGGCGCACTTATTATTAAAAATAAACTTTTCCCTGGTAGCAGTTTCTCTCTCTCTCCCCCCCTTTCTCTCTCTCTCTCTCTGTCTCTCTCTCTCTCTCCCTCTCTCCCCCCTTTCTCTCTCTCTCTCCCTCTCTCCCTCTCTCCCCCTCCCCACCCTTCTTTCTCCCTCTCCTCCTCTCTCTCTCCCTCTCTCCCACTCTCCCCCTCCCCACCCTTCTTTCTCCCTCTCCTCCTCTCTCTCTCTCCCCCTCTTTCTCTCTCTCTCCCCCTCTTTCTCTCTTGCCTCCATCCCTCTCTGGTTTGCTTGGCTCTTTTGAACGGAAATGTGAGCCTCAAAGCCTCAACAAAGCAATTAGTGTAAAAATGGAAAATAACTACTGTGGCAAATGTTAGCAAAACTCTTGAAGGTTTTGAAGGATAATGTATACATTTTTTTTTAAACTTGGCTGTTTGTCTCTGACTATGTTTTATGACCGTATACCAGTGAACTACTCTAAAACCAAAATGTCCTCTTTTTAAAGGAGACAGGGGAAATACTTTTTTCTGCCACATTTTTATACATGAAACATTGTTACTGAACACACCAGATTTTCACAATAACACCCATTTTAATGCATAACGAAACACACTAAATGTTTATATTACCAATTACAGACCAATGACTAAAGGCTATATTTTACTTGATATGAAATATGAAAATGAAGATGTTTTTCTCATGTCCCATGGGCTTGTTACTCTTACCTCTGTCTGTGTTCTGAAGACAGTGTCAAGGTGATGGCCTTTGGAGGTGAGCAGTATTTGTAGAAGCAGCATGCAGGCGTGTTTACAAGGACTAGTCAAGGTCACAGCCAGGACAGGTGTATTTCTCACAGCCAGCGGTAAAAAAAAGTCAGAAGAGAAACACTCTTTCCATTACGACAGCTAGAATGCATGCTAAAGGATCCCTATCGTCATGGCTACAGCACTTTAATTAGAAACACGCACAGAACATGTCTCATTTCAGCCCGTTTTAATTGTTCGAACATCGTTAAGGTCCACACAGGTGAACAAGCCTTGGAGCTCCCGCCAGGGAAGAGACTTGATTTATCTCTTTTTTAGTTTGCCTGATTTGTTTAATTGGTGGGTTTCTTTCCTCTGGTCATGTCCTCTTGTGGCCTGTCAAAGTTGTGGCCTGGGTAGAGAAATGGTTTTTATGAAAATCAAAAGCAAATGATGAGCACACACAGACACACAGAGACACACACACACACACACACACACACACACACACACACACACACACACACACACGTGCAGGCCCTCAGGAGCACAAACACACACAGGTGGACCCGCAGAGAGCCTAAACACAGGAGGCAGATTTGTTTAAGAGATCTAAGTGTCGCCTAAAACGCGCGTGTGTTTTACACTGTGTGCTTTACAAAGCAGCAGTCAAATGGGGACAGTCAAATGGGTCACTAGACAGACCTGTTGCAAACATTTCAGCTTTAGTTTATCACCTGGCAACAGTCGCCACTGACCACACCCGGGAAATTTGCGGCTTCCACTTTTGCATCTGGTGGTGTGTTTGTACAGGGGGATGTGGTCGGGGAAAAGGGGTACCTTCCGCTCTGCTTTCAAAAGAAACATATTTGCACATACACACACACACACACCTCCCCCATATTCACACACACACACACACACACCTCCCCCATATTCACACACACACACACACACACACACACAAATAGGAAACAACAATGCCTGAGTCGGCGGGGTCTGTGAGTGTGTGTGTGATCGTACCCATCTCTTGTGTTGCCTCAAAGCCAGCACTAAGCCTTGCCATGACAGTAGCACATCATCTGTTGGTGATATCAAGTTAATGTGTCATCCGATCACATTTGTCATACTAATTAGCCATGGGTGAGGAGCAACGCGGGGACCGCAGTGGAGGCCTTTGTAAACTAGTATATCCACACCCCTCAGCGCGCGTTATCGCCGCCATCGCACTCAAACAGAAACAATAATATTGACACCTTGAGCAAATCAGCCGAGAACATCTCAGTCGGCCAGCAGGACGTGTTTCCACAATACAGCGCAGGGAGTTCACATCCACTGGTCACGCCATGCTGTCCTCGGCTAGAAATGTGCCTTTGAACTCAATTTCCTAAAATGGCTTGCATTTCTAGCAGTTTTCTTAGCATTTCAAGGGGGTCTTTGAACGCACTACTCATGTAAAATGAAAAAAAAAATGAATGCAAATCTACTTTTCTGACAGTCAAAAATTGTCTATATTCTTCCTCTAATTTATGTGTTTAAAAGAAATATCCGCTGTTAGGATCGTTTGTTCCTGTCCGATACACTACACGCATACACACTACACACTACACATACACACTACACATACACATTACACATACACACATTCACACACATACACAGTCCACAAAATTACTCACACACACACACACACACACACACACACAACCCTAGGTGTTAAGTTTGCCTATATTTTACAGTGCAGTCCCAAACAGTGTTGTGGTGGTGTGTCGATTCAGTAAACCCCACTTGCTCAGCCAGCCACAGACCATTTCACCCATCTGTATGAATGGCCCATTACGAGACCTCACACAAGTACACCAGTTGTTGCTCTTCTGTCCCTTCGGAAACAGTTTACCTCACATACACCTTATGCTTATACTGAATGCAACTTCAGTGGTGAGATTGTTCAGTACATTATATATACCATTATTATTATACTACTATTATTATACTATATTTCAGGACGATTATACAGTACCAGTCAAAAGTTTGCTCTTTACTTTTATTATTTTCTACATTGTAGATTAATACTGAAAACATTTAAACTACGAAAGAACACATATGGAATGATATACAAAACAGAAAAAAGTCTTATCTACCATGTAGGAAAGTAAAGAAAAAACGTCTCAAAAAATTAAAGGTACTGTACATCATTAATAAAAGGTGGCGGGTGACCAGTAAATGTGTTTCTATGAATGCAAAGCATTGAGTAAGAGCAGTCATTAGAGGGATGTCCCTAACATTTACATTAGAGTGATGAAGAGTGTGCTCAAAAGCCTGTTAAGTCCTGTTCATTTATATATACAGTATAATTTGGATTCCTTGTGTTAAAATTCACGCCGACTACATGACAATGGAACTTCAAGATAGATCCATCAAACGATTCCAGCAGGTATTGAGAGCTATGATCATGCAAATTCGAATTTATCTTCATTGTGGTTGTAACAATTCCAGTTAGTCAAATATACTCCAACAGCATTAAACCTGGGTCACGCAGACATCCCTCTAACCATGTAAGATTATTTAAATGTTCAGATGAAAGGACAATTAAGTTATAATTCATTAATAATAATTAATACTCAAGCTCCCTGCTGTGTCATCTAAGCCTCTACCACACCTCTATCAGAGAAAATAAACAAAGACATGTTTCACAAAGAGATGATGTGCTTATCAAACATTCATTTACTTATCATTCATATTGAAAGAAGTGTTCCACCAACTGTTTGTTATGTTATCTGTTCATACACCATAATTCAGCCGTTTATTATTCCTGCCATTGAATTTCACTTAAGGGTCCAACAGGTTAGGCTGGCTTGAAGTGTTGCGGTAAAACCCTTTTGGTCCCACAAGAACCATAGTGGTTTCTGGCAAACACCGTGCAGAGATGAATGAGTTCTTTCTCAACTCCAAATGTTTTTTTTTCCCTCTAGAGAAAGAACATGGTTGGTATAAGAGTGTTTAAAAAAGGAAAAGGTGTTGTGGTAAAGAAGTCTATTTTGGGCCCTCGTACGTGCCGTAATGAAGCAGCTTGATGTTTTGTTGGTCTTGATTGATTGTTTATAGCTCATGATCCCTTAAATGCTTCTCTTTTACAGCGTACCTGTAGTTTAGCATGCCCTCAGGAAGGCCTGTGCGAGCAGCTGCTATTTTATGTTTGTGAATAACAACAAATAACAACAAAACCAGGTTTTATTGCGCTTAGCTTGACTGTTCTCTCCCTTGTACGTCGCTTTGGACAAAAGCGTCTGCTAAATGACTAAATGTAAATGTAAATGTAAACAAGCCAGTAACCTAAGAAATGTTGTTGAATGTAACACAGTCAAGTCTTCGTGATCTTTACATGAGGAGCTCAAGTTGTGTTTCTATAGAATTTTTATTTTTTTCACCCTAGATAAGACCTGGAACAATCTTTTTTTTAATAAAGCAACACCTCAAAGCCTCACAGCGTATCAGACCATCAGATCTGCAATACTTGCGCATCCAAACTAACCAAGCATGGGATATAATTAAAAAAAGGAAAAATTAAAGTGACCATGACATATGTGTGACTGAGAAAGAGCTTTTGTGTGAGTCGTGTTTATGTGTTCAGCTCGGGAGCGAACAGTCTGAACAGTGTGCAGGCGCTCCATGTATTTTGTCAATAATCCATCAGTTTCTGTGTGAAAGCGCTGAGGGTTGCCTACTGCGCTCCTGCTGCTGCGCTCCTGCTGCTGCGCTACTGCTGCGCTCTTGCTGCTGCGCTCCTGCTGTTGCGCCCGCTGCTGTGTTCAGACCAGTCCGACCTGTTTCTGGCCTCACACTGGCTTCTGGAGACAAAATGCTATGTCGCATTGTTTCACAGGAATGAGTTATTCTTTGTAACTACTGAACACAAACCCTCTCTCTGTGTGTGTGTGTGTGTGTGTGTGTGTGTGTGTGTGTGTGTCTGTCTGTCTGTCTGTCTGTCTGTCTCCCTCCCTCCATGCGTGACTGTGTACGTGTGTTGGTCTGTCTGTGTGTGTGCGTGCAGGTATGCACGGTAGCTTCTGCCTATTTTTTTTGTAATCTATTATCTCTTTGGCGTTTACATAAGTATCTGTCTGAAATCTAACACCTCTCTAACAGACACCCGAATCAACAATGGAAATAAAATGGAAACTTGATCCTCTTGAGAGCTGTCCGATGTGGGATTGCACATGTGCACGCACACACACACACATGCCAAAGTTCAGTGTTTGTTGGTTTGCACTTGATATGACCTGCTTGCCCTTATATATATATATATATATATATATATATATATATATATATATATATATATTGGATATATATTGGAAAGCTAATGAGTCTCTCTTTCTCTCTCTCTCTCTCTCTCTCTCTCACTCTCTCACTCTCTCTCTCTCTCTCTCTCTCTCTCTGTGCTTCCTTTGGCAGTGTGTATGGATTCTATAAAGGAATCTTGCCACCCATCCTGGCCGAGACGCCCAAGAGGGCGGTGAAGGTAAGCATGGAAACGCCGTGTGAACCTGTTAGTTACAGCCACATCAACCATCCTGACACATTTTATTGTCACTGTTGGCCCCCGTAAGCAAGAGTTATTAATAGTATGAAATGAAATCACACACTTCACCACCATCATAGAGTATTTTTAACATTGTCATCGACACATTGGGGTTTAGTATCCAACTTAATCCAAGCTGAAGTCCTTCACAAACCTTATGGAGAGTACACAGATATTACCGTAAACATCAACAGTCTCAGCACAGTGTGACTGTTTACATTATGTGACAATAACATCAAACACAGACTACATAGTTCATCAAATAGAGTACACATTATCTAATACAATACACATGATCTAATACAATACACATTATCTAATACAATACACATTATCTAATACAATAAATATTATCTTATACAGTACACATTATCTAAGGCAAATAGTGATTCAGTTCATCTGGCCAAGTGAAATTGTCCAAACTTGTGAACTTCACCTAATGACAGATGTTGGCTATGTGCAGTCTGTGGTCATCTGCAGTCTGCTCAGCAGATCTGTATCTGTATCTCTATATGCAACAGAGCTCATCATGAACACTGAAGTTAGTAGATTTCTTCAATTCAATTCAATTTGATTTATCTAGCGCCAAAACAATAAAAAAGGAGCGTTGTTACATGCCTGTCTAGGGCTTTGGGATGTAACAGAACATTTCAAACCACGGGCCGACAACAGAATGAAAACTAGAATGCGTTTCGTGAACGAACTGCGAGAGTGTGCTTGCTCTGTGACAGAGAGAACAAGTGCCAATTAATTAACATGTATTTACATCTACTCAATCAGTGTAGTGGGGCCTTCTTCCAATATATTTTAGCAAGCAACCAAGCTCAACCATTATATTTTGGCTCCACTGACGTTTAGACATATGAGGGTATCTTTGTTGTTCTGTTTTTGTTTGTTTGTTTGCTTGTTTATTGTGAAAGGGTCTAGTGTGTTACATTTGGTCATAGCCTAATAGTTCCAGAGTTTCGTTATACTGACTTACTGAGCTAAGTGAATTGTTGAAATTGTTATCTTGGTAAAAGGAAACATCTCTGCAACAATATTGGAATGAATGCGGTTACATAGCCAGCTTTACTTAAAGTTTATTGTAAGATAGGCCTATATGTTAGACTTAATGCAGTTCTCTCTCAACAGTGATGTCTGGCTTGTTATATGTTTTATCCATATAAGGAGGGGGCAGCTAAACTCGAAGACTCTCAGAAAATATCTAAAGTGTAGCTCACTAAACTAGAAATATATTGAAATGCCATGAGATGTAGGCCTACCACTAACCATTTCACATTTACAGACATAAACCTATAGACATGACACAAAACATCTTCCAAAGACTTTATTATCTCAGCTGCATTATTCAGTAGCACAAAGTAGTCTATTACATTCATATTTACTTCATGTAACCCTGCCATAGCGATACAACACCTTTTTGACAGCCTATATAGCCTAATTGCAAAATTAAATACATAAATAAATACTACACTGAAATAACGCAAACAAAGTGAATCTTCAGTGAGCCAACGCTCGTCCACTGACAGTGTGGAAGAATGACAGCGACGTGAGCCAGGCTACATTCCAAGATTACGTTACTAGAAATGTCACTTTACATGAGCTTTGTTCATAAGCCATGCAGTCCATAAAATAGGAATACTCTGTGTACTAACAGTATAGTAAGACCGGTCATATGTTCAGAGAGCTTTCTAGCAACCAACAAGTTAC
>NC_137911.1:28663464-28665964 GCF_963457725.1 Sprattus sprattus | reverse complement strand
CTTTCTCTCTTTCTCTCTCTCTCTCCCTCTCTCCCTATCTCTCTCTCCCTCTCTCGTTCTCCCTCTCTCCCTCTCTCTTTCTCTCTTTCTCTCCCTCTCTCCCTATCTCTCTCTCCCTCTCTCGTTCTCCCTCTCTCCCTCTCTCCCTCTCTCTTTCTCTCTTTCTCTCCCTCTCTCCCTATCTCTCTCTCCCTCTCTCGTTCTCCCTCTCTCTCTCTCTCCCTCTCTCCCTCTCTCTCTTTCTCTCCCTCTCTCCCTCTCTCCCTCTCTCTTTCTCTCTTTCTCTCTTTCTCTCTTTCTCTCTGACCCTGTCATACATCCAGCAACCGTCCACGTTTGCGCAGGCTCGCCTCATCATTAAAGCGGACGGCTTCGGGCTCCGGGGCCTCAACAAGGGCCTCACGTCCACACTGGGTCGCCACGGAGTCTTCAACATGATCTACTTCGGCTTCTACTTCAACGTCAAAGACGCCATCCCTGCCAGCCAGGTCACTAGGCCTCTCATCCTGTGTGTGTGTGTGTCTGTGTCTGTGTGGGTGTGTGTGTGTGTGTGTGTGTGTGTGTGTGTGTGTGTGTGTGTGTGTGTGTGTGTGTGTGTGTGTGTGTGTGTGAGTGTCTGTGTGTGGCTGTGTGTGTGCACGTGCGTGTGCGTGTGCGCACATGTGTGTGTGTCTGTGTGTGTGTGTGTGCGTGTGTGTGTGTGTGTGTGTGAGTGTCTTGTGTACTTTCAATTCTTTGCCCATTCATTAAGAGCTTTGCTTTATGTTGGGAGCACAACGTGCAAAGGTATGGCTAGTCTGCCAATCCCTGGGAAGCTGCCCAGTGTCATCAATTATTCTCCGGTAACACTAGCTGGGCTTTCATCCAACTTTTTTATTCGAATTTGACAATTCAAATAAAAAAATCCTGACTGGAAATGCTTGGAATTTGCATCACATTTTCGAAGGGGATTAACTTTGTATGCAAATAAATCAGTTTCTTTCATATTTGATGCAACATTATCAGCTGTTTCCGTTAACGTTGCCCTAACAACCTTAACATTTTGATCCCACAGCTGTCCACAACTCCTCCCTTGATTAACTCGCATAGCACAGCGAATGGAAGCACGCACATGCCACTCACATTGTCTTAAGAGGAATTTTCGTGAATGTGCATTAAAATATTGCGAAGGAATTGGATGGACAACCAGCTTCTGTTAACGCTTTAAGTCCTTGAGCAAACAGGTTCTCTGTATCGGTGTTTGTTTAGTCCACAGAGACGTAGACGCCTTCTCCACAGATGAAGTCACTGAAGCTATATCTCCGTGCTGAAGACCAGTAACTTGGCCAGGACTCTAATCCTGTCTTAATGATCTGTCTGTTTGCCCACCTAGTCCTTGCCCAGTCTTGTGTACTGCGCCCGGTTTAGGTAACCTTAGTCCTTAATCTGTGTGTATATAAGGTTGTTTTGTCTGGAGGACCAGCCTGGAGTTGTACATGTGGAAGGATGTGGAGAGATGAGATGGAGGAAAGGAGCGATAGAGAGAGAGATGAGATGGAGGAAAGGAGCGATAGAGAGAGAGATGAGATGGAGGAAAGGAGTAATAGAGAGAGAGAGAGAGAGAGAGAGAGAGAGAGAAAGAGAGAGAGAGAGAGATGAGATGGAGGAAAGGAGCGATAGAGAGAGAGAGATATGAGATGGAGGAAAGGAGCGATAGAGAGATGAGATGGAGGAAAGGAGCGATAGAGAGAGAGAGAGAGATGGAGGAAAGGAGCGATAGAGAGAGAGAGATGAGATGGAGGAAAGGAGCGATAGAGAGAGAGAGATATGAGATGGAGGAAAGGAGCGATAGAGAGATGAGATGGAGGAAAGGAGCAATAGAGAGAGAGATGAGATGGAGGAAAGGAGCGATAGAGAGAGAGAGAGATGAGATGGAGGAAAGGTTGTTTTGTCTGGAGGACCAGCCTGGAGTTGTACATGTGGAAGAGTATTTTTAGAGCTAGGGTGGAGCAGCAAGGTTGTAGCTTTGTCATCACAGCAGTCAGTCGTGTCACAGTTATGAGGCGGACATTCTGGCTGCAACGGATGGCCGTGTTACTGACGTCACGTGACCTGAAGACACAGCAGAGAGAGTGAAGGTAGAGAGGAGGTAGAGAGGTAGAGAGGTAGAGAGGAGGGCTCCAACGCGAGAGAGAGGAGATGAGATGGAGGAAAGGAGCAATAGAGAGAGAGAGAGAGAGAGAGAGAGAGAGAGAGAGAGAGAGATGAGATGGAGGGATGGAGCAATAGAGAGAGAGACGAGATGGAGGAAAGGAGCGATAGAGAGAGAGATGAGATGGAGGAAAGGAGCGATAGAGAGAGAGAGAGAGATGAGATGGAGGGATGGAGCAATAGAGAGAGAGACGAGATGGAGGAAAGGAGCGATAGAGAGAGAGATGAGATGGAGGAAAGGAGCGATAGAGAGAGAGAGAGATGAGATGAGAGAGAGATGAGATGGAGGAAAGGAGCGATAGAGAGAGAG
>NC_137911.1:28580964-28650964 GCF_963457725.1 Sprattus sprattus | reverse complement strand
CGCTGTCTGAATGGCCATGCTTTTGAATAGACCACAATGCTAAAAATTCTCTTTATAAGAACAATAAGTACAATACCAGATGTTTCAAATTTTTTGTACGTGACCATGTTTCAAATACGGAAGTCCTCACTATTTATTTTTTTATAAATGTGTCAGATCCGTGCATAATCCAAGACTTTTAAAAGGACTAAAATATATGATGATACTTAGTGACCCCCATTGACTTAAATATAGTTTTACACAAAGACTTATAGACATATGTATCATCAATTTAAGAAGATGGGGAAGAATCGGTCACCACTGTATACAGAGAGCATAGTATGGTATTATGCTTTAAATATCAGTTTTAGTCATCGTTTCACCTTAGTGGCAGGGATAAACATTTTTGAAACAATATATGTTCTTTTTTTAAATGGTTCTCAGGTTTGACACACCAAAAATGCAAGCTTAGTTTTTCAGTTAAAACACACACACACACACACACACACCCACACATACACACACACACACACACTTTCATCGTGTCTTCCATCGCACACCGCTCAGGGTCGGCATTCCTGCCACACAGGTGCAAGGTTCGGGGTCAGTATCACTGAAAGCCCCCTTAACAGCTCTCTTGGGAAGCACCCACGCTCCCGCCTCGCTCGCTCACACCCACGCTCCCCGCCGCACCCCCGTGATGAAACTGGGGAAGAGTGGCAGGCTGCATGCGTGCGTGCGTGTGAGCGAGCGGGCGAACCAGCGCCATGCCCCGACATGTCTGCGTGCTCGCCGCGGTTCACGGCCAGTCAGCTGGAGTGCCATCAGCCCGGAGCAACGGTCCGTGACCGCCAGAGCCAGTGGCGGGGGGGGGGGTTGGAGGTGACGGGGAGGTGGGGGTTTCCAAGTCAAATCAGGAGCCCTGTTTACTGAACGCCACAGGGGGCCATACTCACTTCCTCACACACGAAAAATGACACACAGGCTCTTCTGAATCATGTATAATGAAAAAGACCTACTTTAAAATCAGGCAGGGGAAGCTTCAACGAGAATGTTGTGTTATTTCATGAAGAATTGCACTTGTGTATTTGGTTTAGAGCGACTTCTCAGGGGCATGGAGAGCGTGCAACATGCAGATGCCACTGTGGTCAGCTGTGTGTGTGTGTGTGTGTGTGTGTGTGTGTGTGTGTGTGTGTGTGTGTGTGTGTGTGTGTGTGCGCCAGCCAGCGTGTAGATGCAGGCCCTCATGAATATTCCCCCCTTGTGTCCACAAAGCCTGTTGCCGAGATGACCTTGCCGACCATAGGCAAATCAGGTGCTTGCCTGGTGTCAGGTTAAGTAGGATGTTAAGAGACAATGCAACGCATTTATCCCACTGACACAGACCCTCACCAGAACAGCGCCGCTCTGCTCAGCTCCTCCTACATGCTTAGGTTTCTTTCTTTTTGCCTTTTATTCAAAGCCACACAGATTTTCCCATTTTTAATTTTTTTGCACTCTTATGCTTTTTATAGTTTTTTTTTCTGTTCAAATATTAAATGCACATGTACTCAAGTTTACTGTAATGATTTGTTATGTTAATAATATTCATGGTATATCTCTGCATATTTCTTCAGTCAAGTGCAGAATTCTGTATTGAATTATATGCTCTGCAGGGGGAAAAAACACAAAGTATGCTTTATCAGTTAACAATATTTTGCAACTACTATTTTTAACCTATTTATCATAAATGATTTGTTCCAGTTTGACAATTTTTCTTATTTCCTAGACATTCTCATTCATGCAATGACCAACAGATTTAGGAAATCACTCGATGACAGCACAACAGGTTACACACGAGGCCTTTGTTTTTTCTGCCACACATCCCTTTAATCAGATACATTCAGTCAACTGTGCAGCATCCCAACTGTGCAGCATTAACTGCCCACGCTGTAGCCTAACACAAAGGTGAACAACGCTGGTGGCTGGAACGTTTCAGAAATATCCCAGAATGCAATTGAGACAGCACGTCTCTTGGTGACCATGGCACTGGGGTTCCACGTACCATACGGTCTAATAAATAAGAAAGAGCATAAACTTCTGACAGAAGCGCTTTCCGAATTCTTCATTTTAGGTGGAGAATAAATGGCTTTTTTTCGGCTATTTTCTGTACAAAAAAAAATGTAACAAACAAAAGCCACGAATCAAAAAATACAAACAAAACAACTTGAAACAAAAGGCGACTGTTTAACAAAACCCTGAAACGCTTTAAAACGCAAATATGACCATTGATATATATTCGACCTGTTGTTTAGGTACTCTGACCTACGCTCATTTCCAGATAAAACCATCTGCCGACAAGAGCACAAAAACCAAGATTACAAAGAAGACTTGCATCTTAAACGCACCCCAGAGGCTGTCCATTGTCCCTCAAAGCACCGCAAAGCCCCGTATGTCCCCCTTTTCATGAGCGGAGACACGTGTCCTCTCTCTCTCTCTGCAGGGGGCGCCCAGGCGTCCCCAGCGTAGCGACCTGGACCCTGTGGCAGTGGAAGGCCACTCTTCACCCCAAAATGTTCACTTCTTCCCCTTTTTCATAAATAGACCAACAAAATGTCCAACGCATGAAATGGGCCTCGTCCGCTATCCACGAGCAGGAGATCTTAATACAGCTCTTCTACCTCAGCGCCATGTCCTTACCCTTCTCTCTCTCTTTCTCTCTTTCTCTCGCTCCCTTGCTCACGTCTTCCTCTCCTCTCCGGCCCCTGCTTCCTCTGTCAGAGTGCGGGGGCGGTGGTGAGGGGATGGGGGTGGTGCTGCTGGTGGTGGTGGTGGAGGTGGATGGCGTCTCGGCCAGCCGTCACGCTCCTGATGGCCAGGGGGGCGTCGATGGCGGCGTTGGCATCACAGCTGCGGGGAGAGGGAGCACTGCCATTGGGCGGCGGCCATGTGGGGCCGGTCGCATAGGCCGACGTGGTGGCGCTGTACCCCGTGTAAGGTGACGCTGGGGTGGCTGGGTGGCAGGGACGGATGCTGGGCACTGTGACATAGCTGCTCGCTGTGGGCAAGCCATTCGGCGTCTAGACAGAGAGACAGACAGGGGGGGAGGAGAAGGAGAGGGGTTGGGGGAGGGGGGGGTAAGAGCAGAGAGGGAAAGGTAGACAAAGGTATTTAAGGTGTGGTCTGGTCTGTAAGAGACAAAAAATAATGTGCCTTTATCTGTTTGCATCATTTCCTTTACAATTCATGTGATAGAAAAACACTGCATCAAGCCAACTAAACCATGGAAGTTGACGGGAGAGAGGGAGAGAGAGAGAGGGAGAGAGAGAGGGAGAGAGAGAGGGAGAGAGAGAGGGAGCGAGAGCGAGAGAGAGAGAGAGAAAGAGAGAGAGCGAGAGAGAGAGAGAGAGAGAAAGAGAGAGAGAAAGAGAGAAAGAGAGAGAGAGAGAGAGAGAGAGAGAGAAGGGAGAGAGAGAGAGAGAGAGCGAGCGAGCGACAGAGAGAGAGAGAGAGAGATGAAGTGGAGAGAGAACAGCTGGACATGGGGCACCATAACAAGAAAGGCAGTGGGTAGAACGAGTGAGTGACAGGATGAAGATGTATGAAAAGGGGGGAGCACGTATCATAGAGATGTGAGAAAAGAGAGAGAAAAGAAGTCAGATGGAATGCCGGTAACCTCCTGGCATTAAGACAGTTCTTCAACTTGGAGGAATCTGGCTGCACAGAGAGAGAAGATGGCCATCTGGGTGGTCTCTGACTACCGAAAATGGCTTCCACAGATGAAATCTTTTTTGTTCCTGTGGCGCACTTTGAGCTCCGTGCAATCTCAGCTGCCTGACCTGAGCCTTCACCCAAATGCCACTCACTTTTTAAACATGACTAATAGTATGTGTGTGTGTGTTTGTGTGTGTGTGTGTGTGTGTGAGTGTGTGTGTGTGTGTGTGTGTGTGTGTGTGTGGTGGGGGGTGGGGGGGAGGGGATTGATAAAGCGTCTGCCAAATCCTATGGAAACTTGGTGAGATTCTGCACCTAAAATGCCAAATTGAATACACCCATGGAATGCACTTTAAATGTGCTATTTTTTTGTTTTTACTTAAAGTGAGTTTTTTGATATGGGCAACTTGAGCCTTTTTTTTTTTCATTTTACAATGAAAGCATTCCATCAAAATACAACATGCAAACATTTAGTTGTGTTAATAATTCATAACTAATTAACCTTCAGTGTTCTTATTATGAATTAAAATGTCATGTTTGCATACTAACTATCATATTTGATAAAGCATATGCATTGGAAGAATATCATAAATTATGTAATTTCAACCTACAAAAAATATATTAGAATTCAATTTTCACAAACAATGAATAAGAAATGATTTTCTTGTGTGTGTTATGTGGCACGTTTTTCCTTTTTATATGGAAAAAAAATCAATTATTCAAATAATTGCGCTCAAGAACAGACAGAAGTGCGTGCTCACCCTTAATTTAGGATTTGCTTTAAATGAATAGAAGGCGGTGTTTCCAGTTCGCCCGAACAAACCCGTATGTAACTTTAGCCTGGACTAAATGCAAAGATAACCGGCACAGGAGGTAGCCTTTCAAATTATGTCTCTACACTGGCGAGCGCTAAACGACATTCCGTCAACTTTGAACATTCGTAGTTTAAACTATAAACTAGTCAGGTCACTGCAAAACCATACGCAATGTTGGAATGTTGCTGTTGCTAATGTGAGTCTAAAAATTAGGCCTACTGTGTACGCGTAGTTCTGTTAATGTAATCTATTTGGGAGGAATTACTATATCATTACTTTTTTTAAAGTGCTTGTCAGCTTGTTTCACTGCGTAAGTTAACACATTTGTCACCCCGCATGCAAAGACAATGTGAACCATCGCTGTCCACCTGCGGGTATCCTTCCAAAGATGTGTCCGACGACAGGACATGCATGTCTCCGCTCTAATGGGTTTGCCATGGCTGACGTAGCGACAATATAACATACGTTTCTACCTGCCCTTCAACAGAAAATAACTGACTTACGGCTTTGTATTGAGAGAGGGGCGACTATTCTAATGGCTCTGAGGTAATGCATTTAACGGATTAGGTATCTTAAATCATAGCTGTACTGCACATATTATTGACGTCTATTTTCACAGCATTTACGTCAATATGGTTAAATTCATAGTTGAACAGAGAAGTATGATATGGGTTAAAGGATTTAAACTCTGCCATGCAGTCGGTTCTAAGGGGCGAGGCCTATATTGAATTCTAGCCGACGAGGAACATCCCTCTTCCAACCAAATGAATGTCAAGTCAAGATTTGACTTATTTACAGGACAAGAAGAGATATCTTTATCTTGCTCTAGTTCAGTTCAACTATTACGGCATCTGTTAGTACATTTCAAGCCGATCCATTATTATTATTTTTTTTAAATGAGCACGATAGTGTTTTAGGATCCGTTTTGCTGGTCTATGCCTGTGCTTGACATTGATAATATTCCACTTTGACTTCCCAACAAACCCACAATGAAGTATTACTGTGTGCTAAAACTCCATCGGTTGAAGAACTGGCAACTGTAAGCGGGGATTCGGGATTCAGAGAGAGTAGCCCAACTTTGTCCACGACTCTCTCGAATGTAAAGTCGTGGCGCGCAAACAATTCTTAGAGGTTATCCACCCGTATTACCGCCTAGTTCAAAGTAAGCAGCCTGCACCTCTGAGAAAGCGCCTGGTCATCACCTCTAGGTTATACCTCAGGTCCTAAACATGTGTTCAGGTGACTCCTAACTGTTGACTCCTCTGAATACATGCGTCATGTCATTCAAGACAACGAAACAAATACAAACACTCCCTTTCCCAGAGAAGAGACGCACTCTGCTCACCACTTGTGCGTGCAAGATCACAACTCTAACGGAGTAAACACTCACAAAAACGTTTACTTCCACACTTACATTATCATTGATAGTCTATTATCTGAGGTACATATCAAGGTCGTTTCAAAACATGCAGAATTTTCCACTTCTCAAATGCAGCGTGGTCCTGTAAGACCCACATTAAATTTGACTAGAACTTTCCCTATAGTGAAAGGAACGTGCAAGGCTTTTCTAGTCAAGAATTTGCGATGAAAATAATTATAGCATAATATTTCGAGGAAGGAAAAAAATCATTCAACGTTTTCACTTTTTTATTTTACACATAAAGCCAACAACGATAAATTGTCTAAGACTCAACTTTTAGTATGTGTCATGATATTTTCATAAGTAAAGACATCATAGGTGACAAGCGTTATTTAAATTCCTGACACAAATAGGCAACAATTATAAATGATGACTATTTTACTAAATAGTGTGCACTGAACTAGCCTACTGAATATGGTAAATTATGTATACAAGCATACAATTATAAAACATCATAATGAATACACTGTGTTAACCTAACCATGAATTGAAGAGCTATCTTTCTATAAGTATAGCCTAATTGATAATCTGTGTATTAAAATTTCGAACATCATTATAATATGAAAGTAAAATGTCCCTTGTGTGTTATGATCATTGCTTTTAGACAGGGTCGTGCAATAGTTGAGATAATTTAGAATTTTTCAAGTCATAAATCCCAGCTTTCAAACCAAATTGTCCATTGGGACAGGTCGTCACAATCAGTCAAATAATCTACGGAAATAATCGATTTATGCGAAAACAGCTTGAAATTTCAAAGGTCGCTCAAATACAGATATTCAGAGCCTACCCTCCAAAGCCAATATCCCAGCTATTATACAATGTTCAGTGATTGTACAAGTCATATTTCCATCTTTGGGCTACTGTGTGCCCAAGCCGCTATACTTTGTTATTTGTCCCAACATTTAGTTTTTAAAGGGAATTCCAACAACTAATTTCAGTTTCCTTTTTTTTTTTTCAGAAATAATTTTCTTCAAATGTTCAGTCTCTTTCGAGTCGTCAGGCTTACTACTCACTTGCAAACAATACAATGTATGGCCTATCATAATCTCCTAATTGTGTGGCATATAATTTAAATTAGTGGGCCGTCTTTAAAATTCGTTTTGCGTCACAATTATGGTCTCGAACAAAACAACGAAAATGTGGGCTGCAAACCAAACACTACATTTTATACAACATCGGGGTTCACTTAGGTAGGCTTATTCTTCATAATATTGAAAATATAAGAATCATGCAAAGGATCGTCCTAAGGCCTGACTCTCGCGCCACAGTTTATCCAAAAGGCCAAGTACTGCTCACACTTTGGCGCATGCACGAAGAAACACGCGCGCGCGCACCGACACCAACACACACACACAAGCCCAGACAAGGATGATGACATGCTACTCCAAATAGACTGCGCGATCAATTGTGCACCCGCAGCCACTTGCAAGACACTGTCCGAAACCAAATGAACTGAATCAGTCACAGTAACCAGTTAATTAGTCCATGGGCCTTTACAGGTCAAACTCCGTGTATTAAGAAACCACCACCAAACCAGTGCGTTGTCTATACAAAACTAACTTGCAAAAAGAAATGGGAGGGGTCAACTAGGTCAATATGATGAGATGATCTGCTACATTTTACCTGTGTGTACATTGCTTCGGAGTCTAAGTGGGCTTTATCCACTCCAGTGTCTAGTGGAGAGTTTGCTGGTGGAAAATTAGTCCTGTTTAAAGCGCTCCATTCTTCTAGTTTGGCGCTGGGAAACGACGGACTGTCACTAACTGTGAGCAAAACAGAGACAGAGAGAGAAATGTCACAAAGGAGGACAAGAGTTGTGCAGAACTACCACAGCAGAAGAGACCACTACTTTTAGCAGGTCTATGCTTCATTAAGCTACTCTGAATCATTTAGGAAATTGTGTTCGATTTAGATCAATTCAGTAAAAGAATTCAGTAAAAGAATTGATCTATATAAGAATAAGAAATATGAATATGTACCGAAAAAATTACCAGAGTGCAGACTAATACATTTTAAAACGGAATTGTTCATTGCTGGTAAAAGGTAGGGCGGGAATGTTCGGCGCTAGTGAATGACGTAGTCTGAGGACAGTCAAAAACTAAATATCATTCGAATTGTTTGCTGAACAAAATAAAAACAAGGCACAAAAGCTCAATCCCGCGTTGTTTTGCCTGAGAGGATGCCTAGCAGAGGAGCCTCTGTGTGTGCATATATAGGCCTATGCCTGTGTGTGTGTGTGTGTGTGTGTGTGTGTGTGTGTGTGCGTGCGTGTGTGTGTGTGTGTGTGTGTGTGTCGTGTGTGTTTGGCGATGCTGATCAAAAAGCCACGCTGCGCTAGACAGTGGAATGCAGTAAGACGATTCTTTCCTGTAATGACCAAGAACATTTACCCGGGCTTCTTCCTGTGGGACACAAATTAGATTTACTCTAACCGTTTCCCTTTTGTGCGTGATGGATATTATATTATACACGGTCCCTAAGATTGGAATTGAAAAAGCAAGCCCACCAGTGTTGTAACTTGAGAAGCCCTTTTGAGTGTATGATGTTTTCACCCTTCAGAAATCTATTCTGACCGAAGCGCTTCGAAATACATTATCTAGGTGTAAAGAGCAGGTTTTGATGTATCATTTTTGGGTTGTGATAGATGTTGAAGACAGGAGCATATGCAACATATTTAAGTTTGGACAAATATCTCAGTCATACGTTTAGAAGCATTACTCAATGAAATGATCCAATGCACGCCTGTGGGCTTCATACAGAGAGAACGAGAGAGAAAGAGAAGGGGAAGATAGAGTGTGTGTGTGTGTGTGTGTGTGTGTGTGTGTGTGTGAGAGTGTGCGAGAGAGAGAGAGTGTGGTTGTGTGTGTGTGTGTGTGTAAGAGAGAGTGGGTTAGTGAGTGAGAGAGAGATTTCAAAGAGTTGACCACCTTGGGCTATCCTAGCATTACATGACTTCTATCAGTTTAGGGAACATACTGGGTTAATTATGTAATTGCCTGTTGTTGTTATCCATTCCATCACACTTATGTTGAATTGTCCGATTCAATCGCCGTTCGTATTAATTTATTTTTTAACAAAGGAGAGAGAAGTCACTGCGGCGCTGCAAGGCCTCGCGCCATCGCGTGTACATTGTACTTTATTTCGGCTTTCAAAACCTGCCGCAGACATCTGTTAATAATTTGGAAATGCATAAATTGTTTATAAAGACCCTCTCAGAACATGTTCCCCCACTACGATTTCTTATTCTGTACGAATCTGTCCGTGGCTTTTAAAAAAGAGGGGCAAAGTGATGTTGTTTAGATTGAATTAAGTCGAAACATGGAACGACTGCGGCCTTCATGTCTATAGAAACGAGCATGTTAGTTCATGTCAAACTCTGGCAGCTAAGGCGTGCGATAGGCCAATGCAGTTGTTGAATGAGTGTGTATGTAGACACATAAAACAAAAACAAATGTAGGGCAATTCCAATAAACGTTGATAATCAGTAGGTGTCGATACTGCATCTATGAAATATAAATCGAATCTATTACGTAAAATACGTGATGTTGATACCTGATACTTGACGGCCATAAATGTATATGCTTTTCTGAGATCACGGCGACATGTTCCACCAGAAAGCTGGGAGGAAAATAATGAGTATAACGTCTTTGTTTTCGCTGCCCCTCAAACATGGCTGTCTCGAATCACGAGCGTGTGAAACTCAGTCCACTTCTGGGGGGGAGCATAGCTGAATATGTCTGGCTTGGGAAGTAAGGCTTTGAACACCTCATTTTGATTTCAGTTCATCTCCTCGCCGCTGAGTCGACCCTTCGTTATCCAACTAGTATCCCACATCCGCCCCTTAATTATCACTGCGAGCCCCGAACCATATGTTTTAATGCAACAGACCGAACTACAGTACAGGCGCTAGCGACTGGGGGCTCCACGAGTGCAACACAAGGCGACAAAAATACTCATTTTCAGGAGCTGTTCCTAGACGGATGTGTTTTTCGAAATTTGACGTGTGGACGTGTGTCCCATAGCTCGTTTAGGTTATGTCAAGGCATTAGTAGGCTATTTCGAATAAAATATTCGAGACACATTGACATAATAATAAGCAGCCATAAGGGACAAGGGTAGCTACAATGTCACCTATAGCCACCACCACCCCCACCTCTCACTCAAAATACACCCATACACAGACATATACCCTGCCACCACTTTGTTGGCTACCCCTTGCAGTCGATATGTGAACTGAGGCCTTTTCTGTCATATATTACAGATAAACAGATAAATAATGCTTACTCTGTTGTTCCGTTATGGACCGAATGCCCAGTATATCTGTGACAGAATGAGATGATGGCCATATCCTGTGCATTGCCATGTGTCCTGGTAGGGTTGGCATTCCTGGGGCTGTTGGTACTTTCGTCCCTGTACCGATGGGGGTTGGATAGGAATAGATATGATTGTACGATAACGTCGGCTGTGGTTGGGGATGAGACGTTTGTTTACTCGACTCATACTGACTTGGATGAGATAGGTTCCCTATTTTGTTACGGAGAATCCGACTGATGGAGCTCACCGAGGGGAGGTTGAATTTATCACACACCCCATCGGCCAAGAGTCTGTCCCGTATCTCCCAGGCGAAAATGCCCGGATCTCTTTGCTTGTAAGTCCGAATGTGCTTGACGACAGTTGGTGTGGTGACCCTTGGCTTGCTGCCTCCGATGGCTCCGGGAAGGATGGAGCCGGTCTCGTTATACCGGGCCAGAATCTTGCTAACGCAGCCATGGGAGACTCGGAGCTGCCTGCTGATATCACAAGGCCTGATACCCAACTGAGCAAGCTCTACGATCCTCAGCCGGATAGCGTTAGGAAGCGGTCTTCCGTTGACAAAAACGCCGCCTAGCTGGTTCACCTCCCCGAAGGCTGGCTCTGGATGATCGGAGACATACAGAAAAGAGAAGTATGATAACGTCTGAAGAGAAGGAAAATATACAAAGCCTACGATGGGCTATTGTTGTATACGTACCATTCATTGTAAGTTGTCTGTCAATACACTAGCCTTGAAGTTTATGTTTTATTTCAAGGTTTTCATAGAATCGCGTCAGTTAGGCTACTCGCCTCACTCATCAAAGTGATATCATCATTGGAAAAGGGAGTGCATTTTACAGTAGCTAAACAGTTATCTAACTGATGGAGGTTGCTACATTATGCATTGTATAGCATCATAGTATGATACAAATCCGTTGTAAAATGTGCATACGCCACATCGACTAATGCGTTTTTACGACTGAAATATAGCCTACATATGTTGGTTATAATGGAATTAGCCTACATATCAATTAAGATAGCCTATATGACTGCAGAAAAACGAATCCAAAGATGTTCTGACTAATCCGTACCGTAGGTTTACTTTTTTTAAATACAGAACGCATGCTGTGCCATCCAACTTACCCATTGCGCTGAGTCCTCCGGTAATTAAGAAAACCTCGGAATTAGAGCGCCCGAATAAGGCCGAGTCCAGTTTTGCTATTGTCTGGTGTCCAATGCAGTGAAAATATTCTTCGTGCGAAAGCAATAGTTACGATAGGGGAAATTTCTCCTTCTGTTTCCTGGTGGCAGGGAGAACAGCCCTTACATTTCACTCCACTTTTTCATGGGACGGACTTTCTAAACTTTTCTCTACAGCGAAGGACAACCCTCCAATCAGGGTTTGAAGTCTGTCCACCAAGCGTTCCTATTGGTGTTTCGGTTAGACATGACATGTAATGGTATCACCCTCTTTGTCATATGGAGAGGCTTGTTATCCAGATTTGAATCGAATTGTTTTACAGAATGGTAAGTTCATATGCGATTTTGTCTCACAAGCATCCGATTAGGTTATTATAATAAATATAATGAATTGTTCAATATGTGTATAATAGCCCACTATCGACATGCTGCGACTACTTTATGTTTCTGTTCAGAATTATTGGCCTTGCTCTGAATGAGGAGGATATCTTGTAAGAAGCACAATTATGTAGCTTCGCCCTACATATCACAATTGGTGAAAGTGATTTTATTTAATTGGACCCAGTGCAAACGAGTGAACTGATTCAAATATAAGATACATTTACTTACAAATGGCTTAAATCTGCAAAGAAACTTTATGTTACTTCCAATTGATTAAAATAATCCAATTAATTATGTATGACCCAGCGCAAAAGAGATGAGACAAATTGAGATGTATTCAAATATAGCATAGGCCCACAAACGCCTTTAATCTGCTAGAAAATTCACATTACTTCTGGTTCATAAATAGTAGGATACTTGTTATCTATGAAATCGTGAGATTGCAAGATGGTAAATCTAAATTGACATAGGCCGAATCTGACAGTAAAAATACGACATTATTTTGTGCGTCGCACTGGAACAAAATATGAAGCTTTCACGTTTATGAAACGGGTTTGTGGTAGGTATGAAATATGGTCATGGGGATCGACATCAGATAATAACCCAAACACAACTCTTTTATCATAAATATGAAGAAAAGAGAGCGCATTAGCCTATCGGTAAGTATCAGCGGTGGCTTATATTGTTTTATAATGATCACAGCCATTTAATCTCCAGGCGATGAGTTTATCCAAACCGCAAAATTGTTCTCAATCCAAAACTATGGTGACTAATTCTGACTGTCAGTGTCTTTTTCCTTCACCGAGGGGCTTTTTCTATATTTGCTGAGTGTTGTGTTGCGTTGAGGCCTGTTCAAATTTGCCTTCTGTGGTTGGTCATCAATTTTTGTGATATTCGCATATGATATTGACTGCACGAAATATCCCTGCCGCACTCACTCACTCTTAAGTAGGCCTGTCTAAACTCTGTTGAAACTGTTGACATGACCGGTACACACCCAATCCTCAGACCTTAACCAAACAAAGAAAGTGGAATAAGACGGCTATTGCATCGGTACAACTCTGACAGTAGCTAATAATTTAGTCCAAGGTAATGCATGCGCCTGCAATCGTAAGACATTTGTAAGTGAACATACCAGAATAGCCAAGCCTTTAGATTAATATAGACCTGGTGCTTTCTCCCTTCTTAGAGACAGAACATAACGTTAGAAATGATGTGAGTAACGTCACTGCGTCAAATGGCACAGAGGGTAACACATCTGACTGACAAATGAAGTGTTGACTTTGAGAGGCGGCTGGCTCCCTAACCAAGCATGATCCAGGTCTTTCCGCGTTGTCTTCCCCTCGCTCTGTTGGTGGTCAGTGCGAAGGGGCAACTCGGCATAAATAACCATCCGCAATGATTTAAACCCGAGCGCGGGCTACGGCACCGTGCGCATGCAGTCTCCGGAGGTGCAGGGCCGGAGGAAGTGTGTTAATTCGAGCACCCCTGTCTTCCATTTTTCGTGTGCTAGTTTTAGTTGCTCTAAAGAGAAGGTATCCCCTTGCCCTGGTCCCAGCTCAGGAGAACATAAATCTGGTATGTTAATTAACCATTGAAAGATAGGCTAACGTGCACGTCAATGAGGTGGAAAGAGGAATGTAGCGTTCAGGCTTTCCAATGCTTTGCCCACACATTATACTGCGCATGGCGACATCCACATGTAAGACGAATGAGGCTAAAGTAAACAACGAGAATTATTTTAACAATATTTAAAATGATTAGTATGGCTATCAAACCAATAATAATAATAATAGTTGTTAGTGAAAGTTGGAAGAAGAGTTCACCCACCACTACTAATTAAAATACTACCACTTCTAATAATAATAATTATTATTATTATAATAATAAGAAGAAGAAGAGGCGTGCTAGTATCTTGGTCAGTTAGTAGTCAGGGTTGTTCTGATTGAGGTGTGAACATCTTTGATAGGACTCGTTCTCCTCCAGGTCCTCATTTTGTCCATAAACTCCATTTCTCTGTGATCTTATTTAATTCATTTCAGAACAATGTGTTGTGTTGCAGTTTCACACGACCAGGAAAGACAACTGAATTGCAGAAGGTTTTAAAAATTAATGTTTTATGAACAGCGTCATGGACTTGCTTTTATGTAGGCCTACTGTATTTGTATAGCAACCAAAATAATATGAATATTTACGTTTTGAGATCGTAACCTATAATTTCGCGACATGTTATGGTATAAGCGAGACTGTGGTTTCAAATCCATACACCAGACCTGTCACCTTACTGTAACTTTAAGAAAAAGTAAACAAAACACACAGGTTCGAACGATTTTGCGCAGTGAATGCTGTGTGTGTATGTAGGCTAATACGTATGCGTGCGTTCTTGCACAGGACGCATGTGGGTATGCGTGTGTGTATGCGTGTAGCCTCAGTTAACAAGCTGAGTAGGTTTCTATTACCAATAAGTTCTAGACGCACGACTAAGAATGTTCTTACCTGATGATAACCAAATCGTCGCACAAAGCGGTTTGGTAAAACTGTCATATGACACAGGCATTATGTACCCACCTATAGCACAGACAGCAGCGCATCCTTTTTCAGCTGTTTTACACACGCTGGATTTTCTAGCCAACATGGAGAGAGATTGGAAATCGCTACATTTCACGATGTAGCGAGAATAATTGTCGTTTTAGCTAAGCTTTATATGGCAACGTTTCGCTTCATCAAACACTTGAGCCTTAATTTGGAACTCATCGTGTCTGATTCCTGACAAAATAGTGGGAGTCACTTTATTCAAGTGATGGCATCTGAGGTGAATCAGATGACTGTGGCAACGCAATATAGTCATAGGTGTTTTCTTTGCCAGGTAAGACATTATTATTCATATATTTCACGTACTCTCAGATCTTAGTTGTAGAAAGAAGGCCCTCCCTCCTACAAACGTTATTTTGAAGCTGTTTATATATGCAACTTTATTTCAACCTGAAGATATCAGCCGAACACGGGGCACGTGAACTCTGCACTAATGGGAAAAATTACAAAAATATTTTCGGATTAGGATTGACCTTTACTGTCATTCAAGACAACAAAGGCGTCGCAGCAGCACACAACCTCTCCACATATACACGCACGGGCAAACTACAGTTTACATTCAACATCACACACCAATCCATATACTAATCATGCACACCACGAGTATTGCACTTATTTCGTACACAAGGAATAAAAGCCATAATATTAGACATTGTACAAATGCCATACACCGAAATATTGCACATAATATCTCTCTCCCCCCCCCCAACACACACACACATCCACCATCACCACCACCCAATCACCCCAATTGATGGTGGAACTTAAGACATTACACCTGTTCAATTCACAGTTTGGGTGCCTGTATCTAAACCCGCTTCTGTCAGCTCATGCTTTATGTGACGGATGTGGTGTTATGTTCATTATGCTATTATCTGTGCGTCATGTAAGATGTCCATATAAGGGCTCGTAGGGCCTATAGCTCTGGAATAACTCGCCATCGTATTCACAGAGTAGCTACAAAAGACACTTTCCTCGCACATAGCCTACTGTATAAAAAGGTTTAAATCAGCATTATAATCACACTGGAATTCGCTGCGTGCCATTAGGCTACATTATACAGCTTCTTTAAGTGTCCAAACTTTCCGATAACTGATTATACAGCTTCTTTTAGTGTCCAATCTTTCCGATCACTGATTCTTTAAGTGTCCAATCTTTCCGATAACAGGCATCCCAAATATTTTTCGAATAATCAAAGTGCAGCCGCGTTAATTAGTTTAACATTTCGCTGTCATTTGATCATTTAGGGCTAATGGACTTCCATCTCTTAAACACGACGGAATTTCTCTGATGGCCTCAGCAGCGTCGGAAAAAGTTGCACTCATAGCTAATTACAGGGGGCATGCGGAAATGTTTTATTGCTTTTAGGTGTTTTTCTATTTCTGTAATTCGTCAAACTCAAGACATCTCTCCCTCTCTCTCTCTCTCTTTCTGTATGTGTGTGTGTGTGTATATATTTCTCCTCTCTTAGTTCTCTCTATCATCCATCAGTAGGGAGGACGGCGCGACTTCTTGTGCGGTTGATTGACACACACGCCAGCTGGAGGGCCGCTGCTCGTCGCCTTTCATTACAGATGCCACATTTCATGGAGAGCTAGGTGTAAAAGAGTTTCCAACAGGTACTCCCACGTCTTTCACCTTCAGCTCAGTCGGAAAATACATAAAGCCTGTCAGTCTCCATTCTAACCTAAGACGTGACATCACAGCCTTACACGAGAGACTGACATAAAGTTGTGTAGGGATGCTATGCCCGCACGTCGCCTGCATGGAATAAAGGTCATGCTCTACTAACCCTCACGAAAACAGCCTAAGTCATACTGTCTCCACAGCTGTATAAATAGACTAAACAACAGTGAGGTGAGCGCACGGACGCACATACTCGTCCATGCTGTTGTGTGAGCTTATTATTTTGCGGTCCGGTGATATGCTGGATAATACGGATACCCAACTGTCCATAGACCAGCATTTGGGCTGGAAAAGAACTCAACCCGTTAGGAAAGGAACTCGGAGGAAAAGCCAACTTTGTAGGAGCTCTTTATTTAAACTAACCGGTCTTTCGCCAAGGTCATGTGCGAAGATAGTGATTTCAAAGCGTCAGTTTAGGCGGGACTCGGATAACTGGGATTGTTTACATTGCAGATGAAGAACTATGCGTGTTTTGGTGCCGAAATGACTGCTGTTGTGAACAATCTTGGCTACAACAGAACGTTTGGGCCGAGCAATTTACAACTTTTTAAGACAACTAATAGTTATTTCAAAATTGAATTTTTATTTTCAATTATAATTAGCATCATTAAAATATTGATGTTATTGAGATGTAGTGCAGAGCGATGTGATACAGATTATTCTACACGTCTGTATCATGCAGGCCCAGCGATGTGCAGAATGTCCGAAAGACATGAAAAAGACTGATTAAATCCGTTTTCTCCAAGAATGATTCTTGACGTTCATTGCAGTCGATTTGGAAGACTGATGCGCTTGTTAATGAAGTGATAGCCTATAGATATTTACTCCGTTGCCATTGCATAGGCACATAGGTCCATAAGGACTATCCAAACATCGCAAAATAACAACACAAAAAAACCCCAACAATATTTATTTCAGAAAACTGTTACGTCCAATGGCAGTTATGCGGCGTGTATCTTCTCTGATTCCGCACAGCAAACGCGGGGAGGAGTTGAATTAAGGACTAGATTGCTGATTGCAGATGGAATGTCTGAAAAGTCAACAAAGTGTGGTGACGCTATGCCCTGAATTGCCAAATTCAATTTCTCTAAGCAACGTGCTTTTTCTTTCAGGTCGGTGTTCAGAGTTTGTAAACTGCCGCTTCGCCCAAAGCACGTTTAGAAATTAATTATAAGCAAGATCCATTACCTTCTAAATAAGGTTATAATAATGAGTTCGATAGCGACGGTCTACTAGTTGGGAGGATTTCACGATACATCTTAGATTACATTAGATGAGACATCAACGGATTAGATCCGATTAGATAGTTTATTTTTTTCATAGGCTACTGTCTCTTGATCATTTTCCAGGACCTAGTCATTTTAATCATATTTCGATCTAATGTAAACAAGCCTGGGGTCGTATTCAAGATGAATGACATTACATTCAAATTAATAACTTTAGTGCCACACCAAATAGACGATATAGAAAATGTTTCACATGCAAAACAGAGAAACGACAAAACATCCTAAATTGGAAAAACGTCAAGACATATGAAATCCACAAAAGAGAGATGAACCTGAAATAAATTTGACACAAACAACCAAATCTGGCTGATGGTCTTAGTATTACTATTATTATTATTATTATTATTATTATTATTATTACTACAGGTGTTCACCATGTTACAGGCTTCTTTTTATGGAATATGCCAACTCGTTGCATTAAGCAAAGCTCCAAGTGGAAAGCCGGATCCATTAGATGGTATCAACCTCAGTGTGGATTTTGCCATCTCTTTATAAATTCACTATTGCTGTTTCCCATAGTATGGCTCACTTGGGCCTCTGGCAGTCAAACGAGGGTTAAACGTTAGAAATAGACATGGGTGCTTTGAACAGTGATTGTCGGTTGTAGATATCTGAGGTCATCTTTAACAGAAAACGACGATATGGACTTTTTCAGTTAAAGCCAGTGGGATTTTCCTAATTTTTCAAAGCAACAAGAATGTAATAGTAGTTTACTGGATATGTATACGTCTGCATTTAATACATTTAAGCATATGCGAGCAACTACAAAATATCATTAGAAATGTTTCTTACTGATCTAGCAGTCTGTTTTTTTTTGAATAAATTGCCATCATAAAATGTCGGCCGAGCTATTCTGTAATGCCTCCAATGAATAGATCCTACCATCTTTGGCCTGTCATAGGCTTTATGACCCTTACGTGGACTGCAACTTGAAATTTAGCACAGTCGAAAAAGGGCACAGTACAGTAGCGTCATAATCAAGACGATACAATTCTTCTGGATGTAGCTAACATAAAATGTAAAGATATGAATCGACAAACACGTCCAAGTAGTGGACAAATGTAGGCTATAGCTAAAAAATATATATATATGTACGAAACCGTCTGAATGATTCGTAATTTTTCAAGTTCAAAAAGGTCTGGATCTGATTACTGTAACCAGTTTAAAGGATCAACTGATGACTGTCACCTTTATCTACCGAATGGGATTGACACCATTAAATTCCTTTTCAGGTTAACACCTCTGACGGGGTTGAGTAGCCTGTAACTTGAATCCCCACGTAATGAGGACGAACTCAGGTTAACGACGTGTGTATGGGTGTTTCAGGGGCAAAGCCAGGTTTCACAAGAGAGGGGCAAAAGCGACTTTATTTACGACCCTTTGAAGCATCTATCACATTGACAGCTGTTAGAGCCGGCACCTGGATAGCAACGAAAGGGCTAATTCATTCCAGCTTGATTCACCCTAGATCTTCCAATCAGATTGTGGAAATAATTTAATAAAATATGTGAAAATAATTCACGAGTTGAACCCATTTGTTGAATAAAATTGAGTAGCCTACACAAAAGTGTGTTAAGTCCCTAACTCTTACGTCTGTTGTCACAACATACAATCAGTATATTTAAACCGGCTGCATTTGACTCCATTTCAATTATTCTCTTCATGTCGGCCTTTCTTTAAGCAACATCTCTTATAGACAGACAAACTAGGAAAAGGCAAAAATAGGCTAGATTCGTTTTTTACGAGCATGTATTTCCTAACATTTGAAAATAATCTTGATAAAGATTTGTAAAGCCCACATAATAACTATTCATGACATGCAGAAAATGACTCACAACCAAAATCCTGACTAATTGAGCAATGTATCACACTAATATTGGCCTCTTTCCTTCTAATGGATGTTCTGTGCTAATTCAATAAAACAGCAGCACCCCCTGGCGTTTAAATTCTGCATGTGCAGAAGGTTATTAGTATCATGTATAAAAGACCAGACAAGAACACGTAAAGCTAAATGGCAACAATTCCAAATGCACTTTGTAAAAGTCGGGTACGACCTGTAATACTAATACTGCCTTGGTTGTAAGTGTAGTGGATATTATATAATATTAATAAATATTAATATAATATAAGTCTCCTAAATAAAGGTGTAAATGTCTAAAGATGGGCGACCCTGGAGATTGTACATGTGACCTTTTTATGTGACCCCCATTTAATGGCAAAGCTAGTTTATTCTAAACTGAACTCATTTGCAATGTTAAATGTGGCCTTTGGTTGTCCAACTGAATCATGTTAAGACAAACCTTTGTGTCTGTTGTGACCACATTTACATTTACATTTAGTCATTTAGCAGACGCTTTTGTCCAAAGCGACGTACAAGGGAGAGAACAGTCAAGCGAAGAGCAATAAAAACCTGGTGTAACAATAAATACTCCTTTTTTTTTCTTTTTTTTTCAAGAAATAGAAAACGACATAGAGAGAAAAAGAAGTGCGGGACTGTCACTGCTTAAGTGCAAGTTAAGCCAAGGTGCCAGTTAGGAAGGGAGGTGCTCTCTGTAACCAGGAAGAAAGAAGGTGGAGTGAGTATGGGTAGTCAAGACTAAGAACACTTTGATAGTACAGCAGTTAGGAAGTTCTCATGTGTTTCATAATAACGTTGGACATTCACCTTTTTAAAGTGAAAGTGAAAGTCCTCTCTATGGCAGAGGTGGTGTAGACACACACACTCTGAAATTAGCCTCTGCATTTAACCCATCCAGGGAAGTGACACACACACACACACACACAGTGAAGTGAAGTAACACTAACCCGGAGCAGTGGGCTGCCATTGGCGGCGCCCGGGGAGCAGTGATCGGGGTTAGGTGCCTTGCTCAAGGGCACTTCAGCCGTGGATGTGGGCATGGGAGAGCAGTGTCTACCACTTCCCCCGCCCACATTTTTCCTACTGGTCGGGGATCGAACCTTTGAGAGAGGTGTCCCTAAATTGAAGATTTAGCACAAGTTCTATTAGGAAGACTCCTGACCAAATACTGGGTCTACACCTGTCTTTGAAGGGACCCCACTTGTGTACCTATTCTGCTGCTTTCAGGTGCTGATATTTCAAGACCCGTGTGTTTGTGTGTGTGTGTGTGTGTGTGTGTGTGTGTGTGTGTGCGTGCGTGCGTGCGTGCGTGCGTGCGTGCGTGAAATATCAGAACCTGAAAGCAGCAGAATAGGTACACAAGTCGGGTCCCTTTAAAGACAGGTGTAGACTCTGTGCAGAGAGTGCTGGGGAGAGCTCAGGGCATTCTCAGGAAAGACCTATCTGAGCTGCTAGATTGACAACAGGCCTTGAGCATGGAGTTACGCAACAGACTTACAGACAAGTAAATTACTTTATTACTTTAACAAGTTAGGGTGAGTGTGTGTGTGTGTGTGTGTGTGTGTGTGTGTGTGTGTGTGTGTGTGTTTGGGCTTGAACTGACAAAGTTTGCAGCAACAAGATCACTACAATTACAACAAAGATGAAAGGTCAAAAATGAAATGAATATGCCTAAGAACGTGCACTGGATTGCTGGTTGGATTGTTTGGAAGTGTCATCTAAAAATGTTTTTTTCATCTTACAAATAAGGCCAATCCGTTTCTGACCACCAAATTACAAATAGCTGTGGGAAACAGGTCAGTGTTCATTGTTCAACACAGTTAATGAGTATACTTGCACTATCATGCGAGCAAGAGGTTTTGTGTGACGAAATCTAGCTGAAGCAGTACCACAATGACCTCTAGGGGGCAGTTTTGCACCACTAATGTCAGAGCAGCATCAGAAAACAAAGTTGGCCCCGTTTCAGATAGTATGAATTGCGCAATCCATCCATCAACTTTGATTTAGTTCTTCGAGAACATCGTTGCGTAACTTGATGTTAAAATTAGGTGTTTTACAAATACGCTACAATGACGTGATGAAATGGTATGATGTATTCGGATTGGTGTTCGCCACAGCAGTTCGCCCTGGACGGGAAAGCCCAACATTCGTCCCAGAGTCAGAGGCAAGACGTCTTTACGTCTTTGTACCACTCTTGCTTAAGATACAGTTGAATAAAGTGTGGTTGGACCTAACCTCCGCCGTTTTAGAATGGATTAAAAGCAATATCGTAACAAATGACCAGTGAGCTGGCACAGTGTTTAAATTGTATCTCTTCTAGGCGAAAAAAGAACCGTATCCTCCGCTCTTCATCTAAAAACTCCTTATAGTCTGCTTTTAATTCAATCACAAATATCCTCCGACATTTAATGGGCACTGTACAGACAACTACCTTTAAATAAGTCTCACTCCATGATAGCAAAACAGGCCTATATAGACGGTTATTTTGAAATGCGCCAAGGCCTCATAATAGCCTACATTAATTTATGTAAATTAAACAAATAATCCAAAGAAAAAACACTCACCAGCCTGGCAAGCTGTATAATATAATTTCATAAAGTTGCAAAATGTGAATTATGACGTTTGTCATTGTTCATTCAAATTAGTTGACATTTCAGCACCTGTCAAAGGAACAGCGGCCCTAACAGGATTTGCGTTTTCACTCCGCGTATTTAGTGAAAGACTGACAAACGGACGTTTGGAAGATCACATTACAATAGACCTTGATCGATAGTTAAGAAATACTAGGGGTAATTAGGGGGCATTTTCTATACAAAACTTGTAAAGAGGATAAAACTATAGTGCCTTAAATCAAATGGAGTTGAAATATTCTATAGGCCTATACAATCATGTTTAATGTCTAACTTTAAATATAAATGCAGATTAATTGTGTCGAAAACTTATTCAAGGGAGCTATAATGAAATATATTTTCGAATAACGAAACAGGTCTCTTCAAACTTTATAATAAATGAAAACATATTACAAATCCATTACACGTTATGTTACACTTGCTATCCATGTAACCTTGTTAAGCCTATGAGATGTGCCAGTCTGCCCCCAACACGGCCTCAAAGGCATGAAAGCGCGGTTGTTATGAAAATCAGGAGAGAACTAAAGTAAATATTTGTCGGTGGAGGGCTCTTGGCGTCTGGAGAGCAGGCTCTTCTGTTGAAGCCCTCTAGAAACAGTCGGTGGTTCGTAGATAAACGTCGTTGAATAAGTGATTAAGGGTAGATAACTTTCTCCGGGAGAACCTCTATTTGTCCTCTTGAGGTTTTGCACTTTATGTGAGAGTACTGGGCAAACGGAGGAGCACTTGCTACAAATTGTAATCCTTGAGTCAACTACACGGCGAACGAAACCATACTTGGGGATATCCCTTTGACAAATATGTCTGACGTTTGAATATTTGACCAAAAGTAGATGAGTTTACCGTCTACTTTCTGTAGAGTTGCCAATGAATTGCAACAGAGAGCAGCCCTTTGTCGTCATAGTTGATAGTTATCAGAGATTAAAGTGAACAAAACTGGCTGAAGACTTCACACAAGCCTACTTCGACACCAAAAGAACAACATAAACATAATACATCGCGATTACATTGGGCCTCTACAATCACCTTGTCTCCCAAATCACTAATTGATTTTTGTTTTTCATTACAAATTAGAGATGCCCGCGTTTTCTTGTGTCTATTGCATTTGCCTAATTTCGCTATCAATGAAATCCTATTGCAATTGCAAAGGGCCTTAAAAAAAACCGGGTCGCCATTATTTTGATTTAACGCGCATTAAAGCAAAAAACCATAGGGCCTGCGACTTGATGTGTCACTGGGGACTAAAGCGCCTTTGATTCTGATTCGAATCGCATAACTAATAATGGTGTATAGACTTGGGCGGTAGTAGACGTGTAGCAGTAGATATCAGCCAAGATCCCATTCAGTCCCTTTCACAACCATGACAACAAGGAACAAGCGCGGATTTATCCGAGAAAGTTAAAGGACATTGTAGCCGGGCGTCAATCATGCATTATTCCTTCACTGAACAAATGCAAAATCTTGACTGGAACAAATGCTTCCAACGGGTCTCTGACGCGGTGCTACATTTCCTTCTTTTGTTCTGGCGCGCTGGTTGGCATGTATTTGTGTTCCCTCTTTGCTCGCCCCGACCACCCAGGCTGCCTGTCTCACAGAGGTGCATCCAGCTAACCCGGCCGGGAGGGCTCACTGCGCTGTCACCAACCAAGGCGCGTTCTCTCTCTCTCTGATAGAGGAAGAGGCCGTGCATGTCCACCACGGTGGCATGGGAACGGCTCGGGCTCCTCACGCCCGCCTGTAGTGTACACTCACTCGTGAAGAGATGGACGCGAGCCACTGGTTGCTCCATCCTCAAAAGCAATCTCACACACTTCACCGGTCCAAAAATAACCCCAAACTGTTCACTGTTTGCACAACTCTTTGGCGCATTCAACTAACGCAAAGCCTGACTCAGTCCGGCATACTAAGAGATAGCACTAGAATGCATTCATTGCGTAATACTATCAAAGGACACAGGTTCACGCAGAAAAACACAAGCCAAAAGTATTTATATGTTTAGTAGCCGGTTCAATACGAGAACAGTAAAACAAAACATGCTTTCTTCTAAATTGCTTCATCAAAACTATGTGTGGAATTTGGCAGGTCTGTTTGTGTGCTTGTAAAGATTATGACACGGTTAATAAACATTTGTCATGTTTTTTTTTGTCAACAATTTGGCGATGGTTCGACAATACACCAATAAATGCATTAGTTAAACCAACTCTAGACATCATCCTAATGGATCACTTTGTATGCAAATATCCAGGCGCGTTATTTGCTCTTGGGGGAGGGATGTGCGTTCTTGTTGTCACTTGCCACCCAAGACGTGATTCAGCCTCAACAATTACCATTATCTGTTTCCCACTTTTCACTGTTCAGACCGAATCGGTAATGATGAAGAGTGTTTCCTTCGCACATTGTGAGAGCCGCAGCTATTCTTTCCCGGGTTCACACCTACTATCACTGGAGTTTAAGTACCCGGCTCATTCAGGTACTTTGGATCCTTGAGACATAGAGGCCTGAAAAGAGACAGTGCGGAACAGCGTTGAGTGCTGTTTATATATAAACACCCTCCCAGACACTTACTCGGGCATTGACGGGTTTGGCGTGGAAGTGGGTGCACCTTGCTTGCTTGTCTGCGCATCAACTGGATAACCTGAAGAGGCATCTTGTCATCTCCCGCTGGAGCTTAAAAACTTAAAAACTTATTTTTTTTTAAAACGCAGACATGTCTGTCTCCACCAAATTCAGTTTCACCGTGAGGAGCATTTTGGATTTACCAGAGGACGAGGGGAATAGTATTCCACAACGTTTTCAGGCTGATCCAATCCCCGGCGCATCCTACTCGTCATGGACAAATATTGATGGAAACCAATGCCCATGTAAGTGGCCACACGTATAACAGTACTCAAAAGTGGCAGAATTACGAATTTTCGAATGTAGAGAAGCACTTTTTGTTAGACTTTTAAAACAGTTTGTTTTAAGTAAATAGTTTTAGCACATGAACAGGATTTCTCCATTAAAGCACTTAACCTCTATTATTACACACTGTAATATATTTAGCAGCCATGTAACGTTTTCTCATATGTACTTACAGCGTCAGATGAAAGCAGTCCAGACACCACATCTGATTCTCTCAGGCCAATGGAGGCCTCATTGGAAACTGACAGCGACAAGAAGAAGAAGCGCCGCGTGCTCTTCTCCAAATCGCAGACATATGAGCTCGAGCGGCGTTTCCGCCACCAGCGCTACCTGTCAGCACCCGAGCGCGAGCAGCTGGCGCACCTGCTCAGCCTCACTCCGACGCAGATCAAGATCTGGTTCCAGAATCACCGCTACAAGATGAAGAGATCCCGTTCTGAGGGCGCATCAGACCTCGGTCAACCAGCACTGCTGCAAAGGCTCATGGTACCTGTCCTCATGCGGGATGGCAAACCGTATCAGACTTGCTTCATCGGCGCTGAGAGGAACGGATGTATGGTAGCCTCAGCCACACCTGCCTCTCACTACGGCGTCCAGGGGTGCCAGTCTTTACAGCATCCCTCACCGCTCGCCCTGTTTCCCAGATTTCAGCACTTTACGCACTCTGCGCCCGCTTCACACCATTTCGTTTGGTGAGACTGACCTCAACTACCAACAGGCACAGACCATTTTGACACTTAAATAATTCAAACACCTCGCAGAAATGGATCATTTTTAAGAGTGAAGATATTTGTCATATCCGTTTGAGTTGTGTTTTATTAAGATTATTTAAACATAGTTCGAGTTCTTCCAGAAATACAGAGAGGATATTTTGCACATATTTTATGTTTTACTGTCATTTTTATAGTGTAGGCTAATATTTTTGTACATTCAAATGTGAAGAACTTAAGGAGGTTCTGTTGCTTAATGCCTATGGAAAATTTCGCGTAAAGTGTTTTGAAAAATCGAAAATGAATGTTATTTTTGTCTTTGTTTCTATAACTACAATTGTAATGATTCGCAAGTGTCTTTGAAACAGATGTTTATGTTCAGTGTTTTTGTACGTCGAATAAAAAAGTAGCCAAAAATCTGCTTTTGATTTGTGTTTGCATTAACAGATATCCATTGAAGTTACATGGCATAAAAACATTTACACTTCAATTTAAACTAATGTAAGAAATCTGACTGATTGTTTGCAAAGTAGATCTAGTTAATATCAATGAATCTGAATTAGTTTAGTCTGGCATGACTATTTGTGGTAAACTTGAAAATGTCTAAAACACTTTACTAAATCGACAAATCTCCATACTAAATCGCCAGACTGATATAGGCCTACTCCATGCAAAACGGAACCTAAAGGAAATTTCTTTCATTTGCTACTTTCAAATCACATTGGAAGAAAATGTTGCGTTTAAAACGCTTTCTACTTATAAATATATACATATAAGTAGGCCACTGTATATGCCTTTTAGTTCTTTTACTCATTCCGTAATTCTATCTCTTGAGTAAGACGCCAAGGTATTAATTAATTCATTATTTCAATATCTGTATATTCTTGATGCATGCTGAGTAATTGGATGTGTGACACGATCCCCCAAAATAGCCTACTGTGTCATTGACATGTTACCCTTTACGACCTACGTGGTGTGTTATCAAAAAGATAATCAAACCTGGGCCTAACTTTTTGAAAAATGCACTAAACCGCAAAATAGACTTTTTGCGCACTGCAAAATGTCTTATAGTTAAAGGTTTAATTTACAAATATTTACGGGATTTACATTCCTCATTTAAATGTCTGGGCCGAGTGTATATTCAAACCAGACAGTGGGGGGATCTGTAAGGAGTCCCCCTGACAGGACCTTCTTGTTTCCCCGACCCCCTATCTTATTAATCCCGGCTCCCAGTGGCGGATCGTCCCTGTCACCTGGTCTTTTGTCCGTTCGCTAGGACCACCTTGTTTCACATATGGAGGGGACTGCCCGCATCTCTTCGCTCGCTGCATCTCCTCTTAAACACTTTTTGTGTCTCTCCTTGAATGGATGCTATTGTCCGAGGGACCTAGAGACAAAATCCCCAGTGTTTCAATTCTCTCCATGTTTAATCAGGCCACAGTGACAAATTTATGGGGTTTAACAACACAATGGTGTTTTATAACATCGTGGGTTTAAACCCTCACAAAGATCGGTCTTAGAGGGTACTAGTTTTAAGGGAGAAGAGGGTCAAAAAACTTCATCAGACGAGACAGCGACCCCTTTTACAAGTGAAGGTATTTCTGTCTGGAATTGTCTTAGCTACACATTTTCTATGGAATAGAGTTATGCCTACCATAATGAAAGATATCAATCGGACCGGTTTTCGCTTCCCTTGTGAGCTTGAAAAAAACACAGTTTATTGCAACCAAATCAAGTGCCAGATAAAAAAGACAAATGGAAATAAAGAAGGCGTTTCCCTCATGCAATAAAGACCCTTGAGACCGGCAGATGACCAATGCATCTCATATTTTGAAGTGAAAGGCCATACAACAACAAATTGGCCCACCACTGTTGTAAGTAAATACATAAATGTACAGTAAGCAGCACTTTATGTTTGTATGACGACAATGTGACATTTGACCCATATCCGAGGGCCAACCGCAACCGAAGTGGCGCTTGCGCACTCCTTTGGGAATAGTCAAAGGCTATACAATTGAAAGATTTTTTTACTCAAACCTTGAGTCATTAAGAAAAATAGTTTTCCTTACTTCCGATGATATCCTGCTGGCTACAGTTGACATAACTTACCTGTGGCGAATGGAACCACCAACGTCAGAGCAGCTCCACATCAGAGAATAACCAGTAGGCCTACAATAAGGACGGTCGGAAAACAGAAGTGTATTAAAATGTAAGAAATGTAACTGGGCCAGCCCTATGTAAGAAATGTAACTGGGCCAGCCCTATGTAAGAAATGTAACTGGGCCAGCCCTAGTCAGAATTATTGTTTCCCTAAAAGATAAACTGCATCAACATTGTATCTGCCAAAAACGTGAGGGTCAATGTTTGGCTTTTAGACCCCGTGAAACAAGTAGGAAAATGCATACGTTAAAAGGTCAATAATCAGCCAAAAATAAGTGTGTGTAGACCATTGTTGAAAAGGTATTATTTATGATAATGCATAGTGTATGTCTGTTTCGCGTAATATTACTAACTGATATATGCAAAGACATGGATAAAAAAACAGAATATGAATTCTGATTGATTAATTATAACATAACATAAAAGGCAGAAAAATGTACAGACCCATACACAAATTGCAGGGAGGGAGACATAGAGAGATCTGAAGACTTAAAAATAAATAATAATAATACACGTCTCCCTTGTCTCCGCTAGATGGTAGGGTAGCACTGCAAAATCGTCTCGTCACTTTCTCACTTCACTGTCGCCTACTCGGAGGTATGTTTCCCTACATAGCTGGAGAAGTATTCCCCCAAACCATAGCTCGAACTACTAAACAACCCTACTCATCTTTAAATGTACACGATGAAAATGATTATTTCTATAAACGAGCATGCGAGTTGCACGATTTTCGCAAGAAACTGCAAATATCAATTGCGAGGCAGCAACAGTCATAACCTACGCAAGTACTTGGATGGTAACACTTCTCCCTACGAAAGAGAAGGTTTCACTCTTCCACGACCAGTTGGATGAGCAATAAATACAATCTAACAAGGCGCAGAAAGCGATTATATAACACCAATAACCCACTAACCCACTCACTCTGCTGTTAAAATATGAATCAGTCAGTGTTCAAAATTAGTTGATGGTCTCCCTTCATTTTGTGCAATGCACCTTATCGAGACCTGGAAAAACTTGCATCACCTCGTTCCCAATGAGGCATGTTGTCAGTGCCCTCTCCACAGCAAGGGCAAAACTCTTCTTTATCGGTACCTCAGTGGTGAAATTACCTACCAAGTACTATTCGATCAAGTGATAGCCATGGTGCATTCAGAGTATCACAAAGTGTTCAGATTCGCCACTTTAGATCTCCTCTAGTAACATCTGATGTATTATTAGCTAACGCAAAAGCAAGTAAACTCACTTCCTTCAATCCACTCGTGTGAGCTGAATTGAAGGGTCGTCAAAAGCTCATGTAAAGCTCAGCTAATGGGGTGAAAATGCTTAACAGGAAAACTTTTAAACAAACACACATTGGTCCTCCTCTTGGGGGTCTTGGCAGTGGTCACCATAATTTAAGGTAGCTTCTCAGGCTGCTAGTTGGATAACAGGTAGGCTAATTGTTGACTGGGAAATATACATAACACACATCTTGTGTCATATCCGGGAGAGAAAGAAGCCAGTGTAGCACTGGCATCCCACTAGTTGCAGATAAATGGCCCGCCCCACCAACATTTCTGTTCTTTATCCATTTATACTTTTTCATTCATTTTCACCAACATTTTCACCTTGAGAGCCTTCTAGTGCCATGGACAACTTCTGTTTAGAGGCTGATATTTGAAATAGACTGCCAAGGATAGGATTTAGAAATGCAGGAATGGCAAACATTTGAAGTTATTTCATTAATATCCATTCCCAGTTAAATTAAATATGACAGAGGTCCGAGGGCGGACCATAAGTGCCACACCAACAGTAGGGCGCCGACCAAAATCCACCTGCAGACTGATAAACTCCTTCTGGGATGTTTGACATGTACATCTTTTTGTTGATTTGACAGAAACTCTAGCTTCATGCTTTCAGAAAGTACATAGCTGCATCAATAAAAGGGAAACTTTTTTCAATCTATCTGGTTACAAACTTTTCAATGAACAATTCATGATCAAAATCAGTCCAGTCTTGAGTTAGAACGCTACAACAGGCAACTGCAAAATAGCTATACAGTGTAATCAGATGGGGCATGCATGCTTCAAAGCCACTTTCTTCCGCCACTGACAGGCTCATAGGCTCATAATGTTATTATAAGTGTCTGACTACATAGGACGGACCCCTACAGAGATGGACCTGTGTCGGTTTACCTCAATAACTGTTAAGAAACTGTAGAGAATCACTTTAGGAACTGTCATTTTCTACAGTTCTTTTCAGCTATTGAGGTAAACAGACACAGGTCTACCTCTGTCTGGATCCTTTCCATAGCACTAGAGGGGGGGCCAGGGGGGCGGACTAGCAACCATGCTGGGAGCCAGCGAGACATCCTGCAGATGCTGTTGCCACCCAGGCTGTGTGCCCGAGATCTCCCTGAACGTGGAAGAGAACGGGGTCCTGGCTCTGCTCCCGCTGCAGAGACTGGGGATCAATGATCTTCGTCCGCTGTCACCGTTGGCTGGCACTGCAGAGACTGGGGATCAATGATCTTCGTCCGCTGTCACCGTTGGCTGGCACTGCAGAGACTGGGGATCAATGATCTTCGTCCGCTGTCACCATTGGCTGGCACTGCAGAGACTGGGGATCAATGATCTTCGTCCGCTGTCACCGTTGGCTGGCACTGCAGAGACTGGGGATCAATGATCTTCGTCCGCTGTCACCATTGGCTGGCACTGCAGAGACTGGGGATCAATGATCTTCGTCCGCTGTCACCATTGGCTGGCACTGCAGAGACTGGGGATCAATGATCTTCGTCCGCTGTCACCGTTGGCTGGCACTGCAATCTGAGGATCCCTGCTTGCTGCTGCTGGGGTCTGAAGGCTGTCTCTTGCTGCTACTCGCCAGTCCTGCCTGTTGGAGAGTCGCCATCCCTTAAAGTGGCCGCTCGTAAAGGCAGCCACCACTGGAGTTTCTGTGTCTCACTGGAGTTACTGTGTCTCACTCTTCTTTACACTGACAAGGCAAAGCACTGCTTCTCTTCACAGGGCCGCATGTCTGCATTGGAGTGGAGACGATTAGTCTCGATGAACAATCTCAAAGTCGTAGTCCTTCAGAGTCCCGAGTCACAGTGCCATCTGACCCTCTGGGATACAGCAGCCAGGTGAGAGAGGCATGTTCAGCGTACAACTGGAACCTTCTTCCATACAAGTATGGCTCTGAAGTGTTCTCGCTTAGTGACACAGCAGCTTCTCTCTCTTCGTCGGCTGAGTGAGTGACTGAAGTAGGCAGTCACCTGCTCACCGTGCTCTCCCTCCCCAGACAGTTCTGCGGCGGCACCCATGTTACTTAATAACCCACTGTAGTACACAGGAAACAGGCCAGTCTCTCACAGCTGCCACCTTCACTGGATCAGTGGACATGCCTGTCGCAGGATGACGTGGATGTGGCAGCCCCTCTGGTCAATGGATCATTTTCACCAGCGGCATGAATGGGCCACACTGTCAGGGTCCAGAAGTAGCTGAGCTCTGGACACATCCACTGTGGCTCCCTATTTAGCAATCCACCGTAGCTCCCTATTTAGCAATCCACCATAGCTCCCTATTTAGCAATCCACCGTAGCTCCCTACTTAGCCTTCCACCGTAGCTCCCTACTTAGCCATCCACCGTAGCTCCCTATTTAGCAATCCACCGTAGCTCCCTACTTAGCCATCCACCGTAGCTCCCTATTTAGCAATCCACCGTAGCTCCCTATTTAGCAATCCACCGTAGCTCCCTACTTAGCCATCCACCGTAGCTCCCTACTTAGCCATCCACCGTAGCTCCCTATTTAGCAATCCACCGTAGCTCCCTACTTAGCCATCCACCGTAGCTCCCTACTCAGCCAGCAGATCCAAGCCAATGATACATAGCTCTTGGAGGCTAGCAGGCCAGAAGGGATGCTGTACCGCTTGACTGTCCCCCTGGGAACAGTGGCCCCACCTCTTCAGTTCCTAGCAGCATTCCGGGGCAAACTAGAAAAAATGGCGTGCCCAGTGTCCACTAAGACATGGCAGGGAATGAGTTCCGAGTCACAATTGACCTACAGTGGACCATGTGCTTGGCCCAACCCACCCAACTGATGTTAAAGGGCTTTACAGTCCTCTCACTGAGTCGCCCACCTCAGTTTGACGCTGGCTGAGGGGCTGAGCTGCGAGATGCAGGCGCTGGACAATGGCGTTCAACGTGCCCGGGTTCCATGTGTCGTAACGCTCTCCGCTGTAGTGGGGCCGCTTGGTGGTGATATGGTGAGGCGCATCTGTGGTGGCAATGGTGGTGGCCGGCTGGCCGACGATCAGAGTGGCAGCTGGTCTCCAGAGCCCTGGTGTGGCAGCTCCCTCCATTGGCTGCGAGCTCGCTGGCACGCCTGCTCCTGGCGAGGGCCTGGACCAGACGGCTCGTTTCTCGCTTGTTATCCTGGATGGGGAAACGCTGGCTCCATTTACTGCTTCTTCCCACAGAACGTGGCCAGTTTGAGACTCGTTAGGTGTACTGGAATATCGCGCTTTGGCCATGCTTCACTCTGGTGCAATTCCTCGATGACATTTTCTGTTGCTGGCTTCTCCATCCCTTTATGTCAGTGGTTCTTAACCTGGGTTCGATCGAACCCCAGGGGTTCGTTGAGCCACTCTCAGGGGTTCGGCAGGGGTCAAGACACACGCAGTATAGCCCGGTTCACACTAGCAATGTCGGGCTGTTTTTATACATACCTACGTTTTGAAGAAATCATATTTTATTTTTCAAATTACGAAGGGTTCGGCGAATGCACTGATGAAGCTTGCAGGGTTCAGTACCTCTAGCTCTATCCCAGTTCTGACACGAAAGATGCCAGGGTCAGGCTTTTCCTTGGCTTTATGCTCTTTATTGTGTGTGTGTGTGTGTGTGTGTGTGTGTGTGTGTCTAACCCTAACCCTGCAGAACAAGCACACATGGGTTAGTCTGAGTGTGTGTGTGTGTGTGTCTAACCCTAACCCTGCAGAACAAGCACACATGGGTTAGTCTGTGTGTGTGTGTGTGTGTGTGTGTGTGTGTGTGTGTGTGTGTGTGTGTGTATTGACACAGGAACACAACCCAGCCCAGAGGGAAGGCTCCGGGATCTTATACACAGACACAGGTTGCAAGGCAAGGGTGACACAGATACTAACACACAAGGAAACTACACTAGGGCATTACACATAACACACTGACTCCATATCACGAGATGACTAATAAATGTAGCACTATTATCTGCATAGCTTTACATAAATATACAAAAATATTTAGATAAATATCCAGTTTGCTGACTTCTGTCAGGATCCATTTTAGCTTTGTGATGGAATGTTGGTTGACGCTCACTGTGATATTGCTCTCCTCAAAAATCAAGTGAATTTGTTGTTGCTTAGGCTACTACGGTCACTATGGCCTGAATAAAACATTAATATACATTATTTTGTACAAATCATAATGCATCTATTCAAATGAGAATGTATAAATCACAGGTAAGGAGTTCTGTGTTTGTAGATGGAAAAACATTTGTAAATAGTTGAATACTTGAGGATCATGGTACACGTATTCACAAATCATTTTGAGACAATATTCTAACCTCCTTTGCACGTAACAATTTTATATGTCACCCGTTCTCAGAAGGGTTGGAACCACTGCACGACCTTTTGTGGAGGGGTCAGAGGAACATTATTGCCACCTCGGCGTGCTGGTGAATGCATTTAGCTATGATGTCTCTTTTCACTAAAAACCACCCTAACTTAATCTCACAAATTAAAAAGTTTACATTGAATTACACCCATGAGTACACCATATCTTAAAGTAAACGCCAATATTGTTCAGACAACCCCGATTGAATTAATCAGTCACAACTTACACAACTTAAAGTGAACCACTTCTGCTGATAGTAGTTTTATTTGCTGGTAGTTTTAAATGCTCAGATATATATTCATGGTTTTCAATGGGTCAATATATCAGCTAACGTTAACCTACAGTCACGTCTGATTCAGTATTGATGTAAAATACATCAGCTAATTCTAATCAATTAAATACATATGTTTTCACCAGCCTACAAGCCTGGTTATGGGCATGCGACAACATGATGAAGACCATTTTAAATCCAGAACACCGCACCTGGCCCTGCAAGTATTTTGTCACATTAAGAATTAGAAAGTTCAACACAGAGAAATCTGGTGATATGTCAACTTGTTACCTTGTTATTTTTCGTGCCAGCTGTATGTTGTGCTACCAGACTATTGAATCGAACAAAATGCAAATCCACAGCATACCAGAGCATACCCTCCTTCATTTTCAGTTGGAAAATAATCTATTCCAATTTAAATAAAAAATACAGGCAAGAAAGTAGTGTGGACATGTGATTTTCTTTACAATGGTGTCGATATGGTGGAAATTGTGGGTGGAGATAAGGTGAGAACAAATTTGAAATTATAATAATTAAACTTATGCAGTGATTTGTCTGCACAATAACATTATTAAAGATGCTGCTCCTTTGCTCAGTCTGGCAATATGTAGCCTTTAGATATTATCCTGTTGTTGGGAAGGAATATATGCTTTACATTTAAACAGGGGATAAGAATGGTGAACACGTACACTAACATTTTTATTCATGCTGGATTTGAACCCGTTGCTACCTATGCGCCCAAATGCTTTTAACGCCCAAGCATGAAATTGAGGTCTCTCCGTCTCAGTGATTTGCACTCCACGTGCAATTTAACCAAGTCAGTTCAAAACATAGACATATATAGGTCTATGGTTCAAACTACTAGCCAACATGGAACAAACTTGGGCCAATAGTACGATGTTCCATCGCACTCCATATGTTAGTTTAAAGACGCATAGTGCTAACCTACGACGGGAAACGCACTCCAGAGCGGTCCTACATTTATGGTTTGCAAATTAAAGTCGTGTGAAACAGCACAAACGTTCATGTATTTGTCAATACCCTAGTGTTTCTGTAAACAACATAAGATACACTTTTCCGGAGAGTGAATCATAACCAGGTCCTCAGTCACAGACAAGGTTGAGAGCTCTGCCCAAAATGCATAAACAAAGATAGATCAACTTCAGACCGATGAGAAAATCATGTCTGCCCATATCCCAAATTCCACGAGGGTTTCATAACAAAGTGGTCATTTCAGCCGTGACGGAGCTCACCACAGAACAAAGCTCCAGTTGAGCACGTGTACGGCTGTCGTAATGCTACTCGTGCATTAGTCTAGGGAATTAGAGAAAGCATTCTGGCTAATTAACGCTAATTGTTCATAATAGTCCTGCTCCAGAGGAGAAAGGAGGTCCTGATTTAGATAATTAACAAAGCTTTTTGAAAAGCTCTAATTAAGGACGGTCTATATTCTGAAGAAAACATGTTACAATTCCAATTTTCCCTAATTACACGTAAGTAATTACCTAGGCAAGGTGCGCTCACCTGTGCTCACAACAATCCCTGACAGAAATGATGTCTTGTTGACACGTATTAACCCGCGTTGGATTTACAGAAATTATGTGTTGTTGACACGTATTAACACGCGTCGTATGGTCGCGGTTGCGTTTTATGAGGCTCTCCTGTGAATCGCTACTTCTGACTCATTAAAAATCATATATTCAAATAAAGTGTCGTGGGCCTATGTAGCCTATATCCATTGCAAGGGACTGAGTGGGTATTGTTTTACTGAAGTTCAAGGTATCAGGGATATGTGTTTGGTTTAAAGTGTTTAATGTGACACATATTTACCTTAGCCTCAAGCGAATAGAGGGAAATCGAATCCATTTTGGATTTTATTTGTCTGGTTCCGTTTGCCGTTGTCCAATGCCGATCTATAATTTACACAAGAGTTGCAGGCCATCGGTCCTGGAAAGTTAGATGATTTGATTGAATAAAGAGAAATTAATTGATTGACAAGGACCAGATTTACACGATTGTTTTACAGTTGCCTATGTTTTCCCTAACTGTCATCAAAAAGGTATGATGTTGTTCCTCATTGCACCTTCAAATAAGGTAGGCCTACGTGTAGGCCAATCAGTAAGTGTGTCATCTGTGTGTTTGAGTGAGTAACGTTATCTCGCCACCAGAAGACGCTGTCTTTCCTTGATTTCATGCTAGGCATTGCACCTGTTGGCACAGTTTGGGAGTGGCCACTTCGCTGCAGCTTTCCGCGGCTTTCCTGCCTCCTCAGATGTTCGCTGCGAGCGCTCAGTTTACGTCACATTATAGTCCGTTTGCTATACGGTGCGTATTCGTGAGGTTGCCATTTGAGTGGCCGGCCTCAGCGGGACGGCTGTGAGCCAGACCCTTAATACTAGTCAGCACAGCGGAGAACGAATCCACATTGTTGGTTCTAATTCTTCTCTTTAACCCATTGCTCTTAAGCCTGAGAGTGTAATCAAATTAATAGAAAAGTGCCCTTGTGTTTTACCACGCGTTGCCCTTACCTCTGTAACGTGCATATCTTGTGGTCTTTAAAACTATAGGGGTACGGTAACATTTTCCTGTGCATTCAAATATATCCATTAGAGCGCTGGAGTCTGAAGGTGTTGTGTTTATCATGTCAAACTATAAAATGAAGGCATTTCTGAGCACGTTCTCGAGCTAACACGCATTAGGGAATTTTAATAGGGTGCGCTGCTGCATTACGATCTCCTCGCCACATTAAATTATTTTAATTATTAAATGTTATTTATCTCCCTGCCTGCCCAGACAAACCCAAGTCGTTTATTTATTGACACACATATAAGCAGCCTATCTAATACAAGTATTATATTATATGATATTACTTCACATTATATTATATTATTTAGGCCTATTATATTATCATATATTACGAAGTGAAACTCATTTTATGAGGAAGGGAGCGTCCTGGGCTAGGTCGACTGTAAATTTGATGGCCCCCTCACCACATATCATTCCATTACAAATTTCAAATTAATATAATACAATTATGGGCTTTTTTTCGACAGGTACAATCTCGAATACCCATGTTAATCATTAACCTCTCTTCATGTGCTCTCTTCATCTCCCATTATTTAAGACATCCAACTACAGCCACTAAGCTGACAAGTGAATACAACAAAAATGAAGCTTACTGGTGAAGACATACGAACATAACAAAAATAAAAAATAATGCGTTTTGTTACTGTTATTGTTATTATTATCATTACAGTACTAGTAGTATTCTACCAGAAAACACGCTTAAGAAGCTCTGACTTTAAATCTATTTGAGATGGGAAATCACGGGGCCCTTCGAGGGGCAATGAAGCATATTGGTGTCTCTGCTGCAGTCTACCTGCCGCAATGCTTTGAAGGGGTACACTTGAGAGCCGTTAACTTCACCTGAGAGCTCTCCTCACTCCCTTCAGCGCGGAGGCCTTTCGGGGGGCTCCGGAGCAATGGTGAGCGAGAGGGAATTTGGCCGACACGGCGCTCTGTGCCGCGTCCAATATCAGCACATGAAGAGAGGTTAATGATTAACAAGACCTCTTAACGCCCGGATACGTATTTATTTATTTATCAGTCTATTTTCCTTCACTCTTAGCAAGTGCACTTTTGCATGTCTGAGAGAGACAGGGAGCATAATGCAAACAACGTTTGCAATCACCAGAAGCCTCTTGTGGCTATTAAAAGTCAGGAGTTCAGCTGGAGCTTTTCCTCAGCCTCAATGGTTCTCAAAGTCTCAAGTCCGCCCGTGTACTCTCATCAAGGAGGCCCTTGTAAGCATCACTCCAATTGCTAATATTGTATATTTGCCTAGCTGCTGTCTCCCACTCCCGGCTTATGAACACCAACAGCATGTATCAACAATATGCGATGCATCTACATTAAATTGGTCGTCTATGAGGTATTGTATGCACTTAAGTGTTGGTGGATTCCCCGTTTTGGAGGGCGGGTGAGGGTCTTCGGGGGTGGATTTTTTTGAACACGTCATACAAATTTGTGTCTTGATGATGAAGCTGGCTTGCATTGTTGTCCTAGCAGCCGATGCCCCGCCTCTAATGGTCGCCTTAAACCTGGCACACAGCTAAAACAAACGAAAGCCAGACTCGAGCTCCCACTCTAGCCAATTAACGCCAACTTCAGCCGTTCTCCAACGTGTTCATCCAGCCACGCCGACGCAAAAACAACAGGCACGGAGGACTTGGAAGCAGAGACCAACTACAGGAGAGAGATAGCCTGTAGACAGCCTTACACTTTATTTCTCTCTAGCCACAGAACAATGTCGATGAGCCCTAAGCATACGACTCCTTTTTCTGTTTCCGATATCTTGAGTCCTCTTGAGGAGAGCTACAAGAAAGTAAGTATGGAGAGTAACAATCTGGGGGCTCCTCTGGGGTCGTACCGGCAGCAGCAGGTCTCCCAGGCGACTATGCAGCAGCACCACATGGGTCACAATGGATCGGTACCCGCAGCTTACCACATGACCGCTGCGGGGGTGTCCCAACTGTCGCACTCGGCGATGGGGGGCTACTGTAACGGAAACCTCGGGAATATGAGCGACCTTCCGCCATACCAGGACGGCATGAGAGGCAGCACAACGGCCACCAGCTGGTATGGAGCCAATCCAGACCCACGTTTCTCCACAAGTAAGTTCCTTCATTTTCTCTACAGCAGGTAACAGAAATGGTTACACTGATTCTTGCATATATATTTAAAGAATAAATAAGATTAAACAAAACATGTTGCCCGGCATGTATGTCCGAGGAGTTTATAACTGATGCTAATGTCAGTTTGAACTTGAAATACGGCCAGGAAAGATAAAGAATGCACAAGGACAGAATTTGTCACCCTTAATGTGAAACCCATTAAGCCTTAGATGTATCCTTAAAGGCCATGGCTGTATATGTATGTGCATGGGTCGGATTTTAGCCTGGAGAACTGTTATCAGGGTGAATATTAACGACATAGCTGCCAGTTCTTAACGTCTGACCCTTGCTCGTTTCATGACAAACCTTACCCGGAAATATAATTACATATATATTATTATTATTATTATTATTATTGCTGATGCTATTGATTGCTATTAGCACCAGTTAAAACAGGGCTCTCTTCTTTCAGTCTCGCGGTTCATGGGCTCGTCTTCGGGCATGAATATGGGCAGTATGGGCAGTCTTAGCTCGCTGGCAGATGTGGGCAAGAGCATGGGTTCCCTCTCCAGTACCCCGCGACGGAAGAGGCGCGTGTTGTTCTCCCAAGCCCAGGTCTACGAGCTGGAGCGGCGCTTTAAGCAGCAGAAGTATCTCTCTGCCCCCGAACGAGAGCACCTGGCCAGCATGATCCATTTGACGCCCACCCAAGTGAAAATATGGTTCCAGAACCACAGGTATAAGATGAAGCGACAAGCCAAAGACAAGGTGTCCCAGCAGCAGATGCAGCAGGACAGCTCATGTCAGCAGCAGCAACCGTCGCCACGGCGGGTTGCCGTGCCAGTGTTGGTAAAAGACGGCAAACCGTGTCAAGGCAGCGGGCACACACCAACCACCACCGTGCCTACACACCACCAGCAAGGTGGTAACATCATGATCATGTCCAACAATGCCTCAGGCATGGGTCAACACCAGAACCAGCAGGTGGGAAGCGCTGGGCAGTCCCCCGACCTGACACATCATTCCAATAGCCCACCTTCCCTGCAGGCTCAGGTGGCCGGTCTGTCGCACCTCAACGCCTCCAGCTCTGAGTACGGTGCGGCCTTGCCCTGTTCGGCCCTTCTCTATGGCAGGACATGGTGACAGCACCGACACACGAGTAAGAAAGGACAGTGGGAACCACTGCGGACTCGTTTTGAGTTTTAAAACGGTGTCAAAGAGTGACAAACTTGTGTGTGCATTTGAATGACACACCTGACGTTGGTACTCGTATCCCCTTGATGTCCGCTCTACTGGAGAGAGTTGGATACAGAGACAGAGGAGGATAGCTCACGGAGAAAAAACTGATTTGTGTATTTTATGGATGCACCCCTCCTTACTCTGCAGAAGATGGAATTATTTATGTAGATCTAACAGACATTGTTCAAGAGATTCGTACACTAAAATACTTTCTTTGTGCGCCCACTTGGATAAAAAGTGAAACATCCAAAAGGTTTATCAAGACAGGACCAGTGTTGTTCTGCTTTCTCATAAACTTTAATGTAAGACGTAGCTTGTATATTTCTGTAAAAGGTTTGTATTGGACTCATAGTTTTTAGCAATCTGTATATGGTTCAAATTTTTATCGATATTGACGGTTCTTTGTTTTTGAGTTTATCGTTATTTGTACGTTTAATTTGCTTGTAACTTATATAGATATTTGACCTACATGCAGTCACACAATCATATTAATAAATTATATTAAAAAAACATTACTGTTTGTAAAAATTACTATTAAATATGGGCATTATCGAGAACACAGTCCCGCGTTACATTTGTAATTGCTCAGGGGTGGTAATATTGAACATTCAATTAACATAAGATTATACACATTTTGAATGAAACATTTCTAGTTGCAGAGTGAACCACAACGTTAACTAATTTCCAACGAATAGCCGTTTGATGTACCTTTACAATATTTTAAATTATACAGCTTTTTGTCCTAAAAGATTAGATGTGTGTCATGAAAAGATGAAGAATAACTAATTTATTAACATAGAAATAGTAGACAGATGTTTGAAAGCCCAATAAATGTGAATAGTTATGATCGCAGCTTTTTCATATGCTTGCACAGAGTCTACTAAAGTTGTTGTGTAGGCCTAGCATTGTGATGCGTTCCCAGTCTGTTACGCACAGAATCACTCTTGGTGAGGTTTACTTTACTCTGGCTTGGTTTTAAACAGGTGAACTCTGAGCTTGACCTTTGTGGCACAGGCTTTCCTTTCAACGTGTGTGTGTGTGTGTGTGTGTGTGTGAGAGAGTGTGTGTGTCTACTGAGTCAGTGAAGGTGAGGTCCACGCACCTTTCGAGCTCTGACACATCAAACAGACGCACCTAAAATGCCGCTTATCAATCAAAGTCCTGACCAAACAACGACTCTCCTGAAAACTCAGTCAGACAATATAGCCCAGCTTATCAAAGGCACTTTTATCAATATTGTGTTTGTGAAGGCTGGGACAAAAGTAAAATGGCCTCCGTGTTGACGTACCGATAAAGTCTGTCAGCGTAAGGAATGTGAGCATTTAGCTTGGGTCTTGAAGATCTGGGCCTACATGTCGCCAATCTGACCTCGCAATGTAGGCCGTTCAAATTTTGAAATGGATTGCACGGATAAACTTGCGTCAAGCACGTCACTAAAACTATAACCGAAAAATAAATATCCAGGGAGGGTAGTTCCGCGGCTGTGTGGTCCGGCAGACAAAAAATAAAGCGCTGAAGCTTTGAATTTGAATTAGTTATTTTAACTCGTGATTTAAAAATGATTACAAGCCGCTGAACTCAGTGCCACTGAATCCTACCGGCTCCGGTTGTTTTTCGTTTTAAACGACAGAGGGTGTTGTTATTCTTGATATGGTCGTGTATAGATTTATAAGCCATATTACTGTTTTTTTTATATGTATGCACATGTTGCATGACGCTGGTTTGTGCGATCTTGTCTGTTGTTTTGGTTTTATTGCTTGCCTTGACAGTCTCGTCACGCAAGTCCACAATGCGTCTCACTGTGCGTCTCTTCCTTTTGCCTAGAGTCTCGCGTGATTGTGTTTTGTGTACGTTTGGTGCATGTTATTAACTTTTTAGCAAATTTGGATAATTTTGTATTATTTATTAACTAATATTTCATCATCATTTTAATTATTATTGTTGCTAATAAATTGCGTTACCAGAATGATAAGCAAACCTATCTGTTCATTGAAATGTAGCTTGTAGTTGTATTTCGTCATATGTCAGTGGGTCTTTTTACGGTTATCTTTAAACCGACTTAAAACAATCACATATAAATCCAGGACTGAGGATGAATGACATACAAATATTGAAAAATTACGTTCAAAGTTTACGAAACCACTGTAACCATATTCCAAACTTTGTTTTTCGCAAGAAGGATATAAGATATCAACGTATGAAAACCATCCTAAAACCAACTGAACAGGCCAGCGGATTTAATCCATCTTTTAGGCTACTATCTTAATGCTGCAATTAGGCGGGCGCTATAGGAGAGCTCAGCCAGCAGCCGCGACCTTGCTCCGATGCACGGGCAGAGCCGTGCGCCATGTAATGAGGTGTTGATTATAATAGAGCTCTTCTTTTCAGTTAAGAGACGTTCAATCAACTGTGCATTTCGTCTATTATTTCCCCCAAAATGATATCGTCGATGCCCCTGAAAGACCGTCACTTGTCCAGTGCTAAGGTGTTCCAATTATTTGTCATGTTGGGCAGACCTGCAAATCCATCTAACACTTGTTCTAATGCGCATAGTCCACCACAATTTGGATAATTGTAATGTTGTAACCATCTCGCATTTTTTCTAGAGGAAGTATCTCTTTAGGGATAAATGACAAAAACAGATGCAGACTTGAGGTAAAATGAGAAAACATTAAACTTGAAAGTGCGAAGTTTCGCATTTATGAAAGTGCTCTAAGTAGCATAATCAAGTTCTTCAATCTGCACGTCCGCTATTCACAGAAAGCCATTCTAGTAGCTTTATTTCTGATGTAGTGGCCTAGATTTCTCTAAACGATTATGAATATGATAATATGTCTCTCAAACAACTCTAAATAATACAATTATCAGGCATCTCGCCAGCATGGTGGGATGTGGAGATGTTTCTTTAAACATATCAACTTATAAAAGTGTTGCAAATATAGAAAACGTGTTTTCGCTTTACAAGCCAAATATGATGAAACCTCATTGTACACGATATCTCCAGACCCCTAGTACAGATAGGGAGAAAGGAACATTTGCCTTTAACCTCGAGGTCGACTACTTTGAGGAGTAGTGGCTCTGGCAAACGAGATCGAGATTCTATTAGGTTTTGCCGAGGAACCGTTTTGTTGCACGTCGCTATGAAAGAGTGTAGATCGCATTTACATGTCTTAGGCGCGCTGTGTGGTCTTTGTCTAGAGCTTGTAGCTGTTCAGAATGACTTGTTGAAAGCGTGTGTGCTCTCATCCAGTTCTTTTAACTAACACATTGTGTAACTCCGACAAGTCCTCCCAGCTTTATGCGAGCAGGTCTCACTGAACTCCACGCAATTAGACGCTAATCTCAAGGTAATCATATTTGAGTTAGAGGTTTGTGCGACTTACTGTGGTTGTTTACTTCGATTTAGAATACCCTCGTATATATAACAAAATAATCATCATATGTGTTACCTTGAAAAGATTTTAACTATCCATGCAAAACCACCTCGTTCAAGCACAGTTGGCTTGAATGAGGATATTCCCCGTTGTCTTCACAACTTCATTATTGTCATGCCAGAAGTATGTAATAAATTATAAGCGGTACAGAAATTACCACGGCTTCAAAATAGGGGAGACCGGGTAATTGTAACAAGGGGACAGTTGCAACATGCTTAATTTTCTTAGCTCGTGTTAACCTAATGCGATAGAAGTCAGACAACATGTGTGATGGCATCAGCATGCTATGTACAAAATGTAAGGACAGAAGACAAAAGTTATGGACAGAAGACGTTTTGTGTGGCAATTTTGTAACTATTAAGTTTTGCGGAAGATTTTGACCACACAATCGATGCGTCTTTAGAAGAAGAACACAAGCTACAGGTGGTTGTGATCAGTAATATCCGATCTATATGCTAGTAAAATAATAAGCTGCATACAATGTTTTATATTTCAATTATTATATTAAACATTAGGAGAGGTTGGCTGGGATAATTGTACCAGGCATGACATTCAATCCCATACAACAGCAAGTAGCAAATGAAATAGGCTAGCCACTTTTGCAAAAAATGTGATTTAGTTTGTAATCTAACTGCATGCAGACGCTATATAAAGACTTCAATTTACAGAATAACCCTTATCCAGCAGTGTTTTTGTTTGAATAATGCATGGCATACTCCCTTCAAACTGGCTATGCCCTATGCCAATGTTACCACTCATCCCGACACGTTACGACTGTTCCCAAAGGCACTCCCTGCACATTAGAGCAAAAGTAAGGCGCATGTGCTTCAATTAGTCTGCAGAGATGAGAGGTGGATGTCGTTTATCAGATGGAGAATCTATGACCAAACATTAAATCCTTATGGCATACAATGGTTACATCATTAACAACCACTTGACCATTTTTGTAATGGATAGTTCCCCTAAAAATGGGTCACAGGTAACATTTGACAGAGGTCTTGATCTGTTATATGCTTATCTAACGACGATCTCCTCAACCCAGCGCAGTTGTTGTGGTCCATTTTATTGCCCCCCCCCCCCCCCCCCCCTCCCCCCCCACCCCCAAGAAATTCTTGATCTATATCTGCTGAGAAGAGCAAGAGGGTGGTTTGTGATTGTGGTAATTGGGGTTCATAATATCCTTTCTTTTCTATTTCTGGTTTTCAAAATGAAGAATGCTCTGTCTGTTACACACTAATTTAGACATTCAAAAGCCTATCTGAAATGGGACTGTAAATCATATCAAATTAAACTGCCTAAGCTATGGATGGTAAGAGAGACTATTTCTGCCCAGCATAATATCGAGTAGGCCAACCTCCTCTACGTCTGCTTTTGCTCATCTCATAGACAAATGGGAGAAATATAGGGAGATATATAGGGAGAAATATAGGGAGATATATAGGGAGAAATATAGGGAGAAATATTACGCCTGTTTATATCCGGGAGTTGTTATAGCAAGCACCACACAACGGACAGATTACAGATTTAACGTGTATTGGAAATAATGACGTAATAGTCCCACTTCAGCACCAGCGTACATTTTTTCACGCGATCTCGACATAACAAAACGGCCCTTTATAACCCCCCCGATGCCTAGGTAAAGTTTCAGGGTAAGGTCAAATTTCAGGAAACAGAATTCGAGATCGATCGCGCAAACATGAAAGGGACATACGTGTTCGCTGTCCAGGGTGCTGAAGGAAAACTCACTGCATTCCAAGGATCGATATAGTATCAATAAAACGATTCCAAATAGGGAGAGTTAGTGTACAGCACACGTATTGTGTGCCTGCAAGACATACACTTGAGACTAGGCCAGCCATGAGCTAAGAGACACATGAAAGACAACGCACAATAAAATGTCCTGTACTGGGTAGTTTACGTTGAATCTGGACATATTCTCCATTACCAAATAATCTCTTATCAATTAATCTACACGTGAACAGACTTTAGAAAGCAACATTGTTGTCCTTGAACATTGAGGTTTTCTCTGAATATCGTTACAGTACTGTACGTTTCTTAAAGATGCTAGGGAGAATGATTGGAGAAATTGGTTCTTTACTACAACACCCACCATATCGTCACATCTGTTTACATGTTTGCTTTCTGAAGCGTCTTTGTAGTCCATGAAAAGCACCATACCTAGCTGATGAACCCACCTCAACTGAGGGTGCTAGCCATTCTTTGAGGAGTAAAGTTTTAACTTTTATTGTACAATGATACAGTGATCTAGCTCTGATTATTGTGGTTTTGAGTGCCTTCTGTTTTGTTTCATTCACTTTTAAAAGGGGCCTGTATATTTACACCGTTTAAGATTTGGCTACGTGTCCGTCGGAAGTAGCCTAATGATAATAATAATAATACGATTGATTTGTATGCTGCTTTTCATGGACCACAAAGACGCTTCAGAAAGCAAACATGTAAACAGATGTGACGATATGGTGGGTAGGTGTTGTAGTAGAGAACCATGTGACACATATGCTAGTATCACCTTAATTTCATAGCACCCTCGGTAAAATGCCGAGCACCCCCATAGCACCTGAAAAAAATCTCTGGCGCCGCCACTGTGTTTAAGTCTAGGATGGATGTTAGTAGCACATCATGTGGTAGTGATGTAGGTATCACCTACTGTGCGGTCCATCTTTGTAATTGATTATTTATTGTTATTTTCATCGTGTGCGTTACTGCACGACACACTATTTTGTTAACCCAATAGGCCCAAATAATGAAATTAAAGGGTTTTTGAATCTCAAGCAAATCCTATCAAAATCATGCAATATAGATGAAGGTCAAGACAGAGTTCACCGATTTCCCTATATTTTCTTTTAAGACCTCTAATACCATCGATGTATGAGGAAAATACGTCCTGAAGTTGCTCAGGATATCTAAAGGAATACAAACGAAGGCTCGGATTTCCGTAGACATAAATGTAGCGCGCATTCCTTAATGTGACAAATGGTGCAATTACAATTGAACAGCAATCACCTCCTTTGGTAAATCTCATTGTCAGCTGGTAGCAAAAATATATTTAATTGTTCTTCATTTATCCGGTTTCTTTTGACAATTGTGCCTGTAGCGCAAGCGAGGGTCATTTGAGAAGTGAAATGCTTAGCATGCAAAGCACAATACAAGATACCGAAATACTTGACCTTTCAGTGTAATTGTCGCAGCAGTGAAATGCAGTGCTTTCAGCCCGGGCTGAATAGAACCTTTTTTCCGCAGGAACAAAACAAAAAAAAAAAACGCATTTCCATACCGTACTGTTCGTTTTATTTGGGTTTGTTTCTCAGTGGATATGTCTGTAATCACTTCATATTCTGAACGTCTTGACAAGGGGAGAAAAAAAAAACATAAATTGACACATCTCAAATAGTTATAAATTGCTTTTAAACTACTAAAATATCAGTAGTGATAGGAACTAGCACAGTGGTACTGGTGTAGACCCAGTTATGGTGGCGATAGACTGTGTGTTGTTCTTACAAACATTTTCTCTCAAGATTTGTCAAAAATAATGAAAACATTCAAATCTTGTTCATGGAAGTCTCTTTTTTTAAATCTAGATAATTGTCCACCTAAGGCAACAACCATAAGCCCTAAGCCCATACACAAAACCACTTATTTCCACTGCAAGGAGAGGGTTTTAGTTTGGCCGTAGTCTTTGTGGGTTTCGGAGGCCTCACAATCAGTGAGGCCGCGGACACGAGAGGCATGCCAATCACGGACCCTCATTGATATGGGGATGAATTAGCCACATGTCCGTGAGAGCAAGCCCGGCTCAGCGCGTGCACAGCTGAGGACAGCAGTGTAATATGTGTGGTTTCTTTCATGTTTGGAGAGGATAGAGGACATATAGGAAAGGTTGTTTTCTGTAGAACTTGGGACTCCAGTAAAACACATTCTGTGATATTTGATTTTATGATATTGATACATTTTCTGTCATATAAACACATGCATTCTGAAAAATATATAGTATATAAAGTATATTTTTTATACTCGTATGTAACTCGTTTTATCTTTCCCCCTTAAATTCTCCGAAGCAGTCAGGATGAGATGTATTAGGCTACTGTGAAACTGGCAGAGTGTGCCGGCAGTCAGTCTTTGGCTGAGAAGAGGCGCTCCTCCCCGGCCTTGTACATGTACCAGCGGGAGTCTTTTCGTAGTCACCGAGCCATTACTAACTGTGTTAACATCAGACCCTCTTTTAAACGGCGCGTAATCGCTGTATTTCGCCGTCTTTCTGATCAACTTTTCACCTCACTTTAGAACGGTCTGATTACACGCGCGTGTCGCCAGAGAGAAAATCTCATTAAAATTGCATATATTTCAAACGACAAGATTTAGCATAATGGGACCTTAATTTGTAAGAGTTTGCAACCACCTACTGGGTTACTGTCGGATTGAACAACGGGCTTACTGAACTGGATAAATGCTTTAGAGAGGCTGCAATGAATCCTCTCTGGCCCGGCCATGGTCAAGAGAGAAAACAAGAAAGATGTGTTAATGGCGTGGTAATGAACCGCAACAACAGCGCTGGGATAGATGCCATGGCTGGAGGTGCTCTCCTGAACCACTTCATTTGCGGAGAACTCAAGAGCGCATTGCTTTGTTTCATCCCTGATAAGCTGTCCCACTAGAAATTGCGTTGACGTTGAATTTCCCTGCATTGAATAAACATACGCAAGAGACACACAGGCTATGAAGCATATTTATAAGCCAAAATCAGAATTCTGAAGCATACTTTCAAACGTGCCTGGCAAATTTCGAATGATTTGATAGACTCTAGGATGCTTTATGTCCAATTATGAAATACGTTTAGTATATCGCAATAAATACACATTACAGTTCAAGCAGGCCTGTGAAATAATGTGTGCTGTATGTACAATTAAAAAGCTGAATTTCACAAGCACCCTACATCTGAGCCAGGTTTCCCAAAAGCGTGGAAAGCCTAAGACGTTTGTAGAATAGTTTGAGCGTTTCCCGAAAGCATCGTAACGTAAGTAGTGCTTGAAAACGCTCGTAGATAGATGTGTGGTTCGGGGTATAGTCGAAGATGGCTGAGCTTCTTAACAGCGACCTCTCAATAGGGTCACCGGCAGGATGTACAGGGAAATTACAACAAACAATACCAATGTCATCCCAACGGTACGTTCCCGTTCTTGTTTTTTTTACTGTAGCCAATAACCTTTAACCTTTTTAAATAAGATAAAACTATTTTAAACTCACAGAAATATGATCAAAACTCATTTAGCATGTAGGATAGCTGAGACATCACCTGATACCACCAAATTAGGTGATATTTCATCAGCACTGTCTACATGCACAGCGTCCGTTTATTTCACTTGAGAGCAGGGCACGTGTGTTTGCGTTGCCTGCTGGTTTGGAAAAGGCGCGTAAAAAACGAATGATCGTTCGTAGAAGAACGCTCGTAGAAGAACACTAGAAGAACACTCGTATAACCGCTAAGATTCATAGTTATTGGGAAACCCTCATGCCCTGACCTGACACATACATGATTCCGAATCAGACACCATTTAAGTCGGCCTATATGCTGGATAAATACACCATGATGAAAGAGCAAATAATCTGCATCTAGTTAACTCACCAGCAAAAAGCAAAATTAACCGACACACAAATGGCCAAAGGTTCAGTGAGACTCGGTGGGGAGTAGGACCTGTTGAGATTTTTTTTCGTACCAGAATCAGGGGGAGGAATGCTATTTGCCCTCTCTTAAAATAAGTCATTACGGAGGATTCATGCAATACAAAAGGGAACCGGAGTCAAAAATTGCCCCACTGTTGTTTGGTAATTATATAGTTTGCCCGGGCAGCGGGCCGTCTCGCTCATAGGCAGGTGGCAAGTCCATCATGCAAATAGCTTGGGGTGCTGCCATAATTAGCCGGTGCGAGTAACCCAAATTAACAATTAGCTAACATGCAATTCTGTCTTTCCTCGGTTCACAGTTCACTGTTGTTTGGTCACTGCATTTACCAGAGTAGGCTTTACTTCATGCTATAGCTATAATTTACTATTGGTTATTCACAGAATTGTGGAATGGGAGCTTAGGAGTCAGTTATACAGGTTTTGCTGTTGTAATATCATACATCCCTTCTACCAATGGTACCTACCACCGATAGTGGAGGGAATCTAAAAGATGGAAGGCTAAAAGATGCAAAAGCATATACCATGTCAGTTGCCTTTCGTGATCACATACGAAACACTATCTAGCCTACTCATTAGGGAAACATCAGATCCAATCGGAAACCAGACGATTCTCTTCTGTGTCGCGGTGGCGTATAGCATCGCGCCGGCTGAAAGCCCCCATGCTGCGCCAAAAGGTCCTGCTATTCTAACCCCCATCACTGATCCCCATGCAGCCGGCCACCAATATGCCGCTACCGCTGATCGCCCCAATCATGGCCACCCACCCTCGCATTATCCCCACTGCCCTCCGACATGACACGGGAACAAAGTAGACATTAGGCCAAATTAAAGTCGGGGATGGGAGTAATCAGTAACCCTTTATCGGTTAATGAGGGAAAACACATGCGAGGCGATACACCCACAAGCTGATCAATAGCGATCTCGGACAATGCAGGCTCCGGCACCGAAAAGGAACATGCAAATCTATTAGAACCGTTGTATGCTTTGAGATCGCTCAGTCTATCCCAGGCAATTACATGTTCATTAAAGCTGATTTAACAGGGATGCTAAAGAAACAACAGTTGTTTGTCGCTTGTCTACACAGCTAGACTGACAGCCCTCTCACTGGCGACGTGCCATCTCGATTTTCAATCAATTCCCAAGTTGTGTAATGGTAAGCGTAATTACTACAATAGACCTGCAATCATGAAAACATTCTGGACGACGCCTAGTATTGCCCATACTACATATAAGCCATTAAAACACACTGGACACCTTATATCTTGGAGTTTAAGGATAAGGATAAAGGATACAAATAAATAAATACTTCAATGAAAATCTGATTGTAAAATTTGAAGAATAACACCACTGTGGACCTGTTATATGTCTATTATGTCCACTAGCATTTGTTAGTATCCACCATATGGCTACATTTGGTAGTTGATATTTCATTTAATCGAGAGCACCTTCAACAGTGAAGGTGATTCATTTATTTCCATGCTCTTGTACCAAGCAGCCTGAGACAATCACAATTGTGCCTACGTTTTATATACCAGTGGTATTAACATTGCTACAGTCATGCAATCGTGTTAATAAAATGACCCATTTTCAAGTCTACCAGAACACTCTGTTGGTAAAGAAGAAAGGATAACAGATCGCAGCAGTAGGATTAAGTGATTCATGCTATTTATCACCCAGCCGACCTTTCTAAAATGGAGTGGGTCATGTTGCCATAAAACATTTTCCTTAAAAAAAGACAATGGTATGGAAAAGGAGAGGCATGATCAGTGGTGTAGTGGTCCCTGGAGAAGTGGGTATACTCTCTATTTCTTTTAGGCAGCCCATACAGCACAAGATAAACATCCTGTTTTGAGAAGTGGGTATACCCAATGCTGACTGAAAAATAATTGGGTATACTCCGTAAACCTGCGTATACCCTGGACTACACCACTACACACACACACACACACACACACACACACACACACACCTGCGTATACCCTGGACTACACCACTGGGCATGATTTGTCCTGACTACCATCTACAGCTACAATCCACAGTCAGCCTTAAGTTATATGAATTTACCTTTGAGTGTCATATGTTAATTTGACAGTCAGGAAATCCATGCAACAGTACAAACTCTCACAGTTAAAGCCTCAACTCCCTAATGCATTCATCAAGAAATCAGCCTCTCGTATGATTTTGTGATTTGTCAGCTCAATAGAGTTCGAGGTGCACCCCCTCACGACCCAAAGAAAAGGGTAACATCCACTTCAGCTACAGTCCCAAAAGCCAGAGTTTGAAGGGAAAAAGCATGGGGAACTTGAATCAAGCCTTGTTTTTTTCTAGTTTATCAGGCCTAATCCTTGCCAAATTGAACAACAATTGAGAATCATTACAGAGCCCTTGACAGAGGTCTGCGTAATGGCAAACAGAAATGTGTTTGTCACATTACTGCAGCCACTCTGTAAATAAAGGGGGTTAAAGCTTATCCAAACTCTAAAATGATTGTGTGGTCGTGGGCAGGTGGAATGATGAGTAATGTAAAACTATGCACAAATATCTGCAAATAGCCTCTCTATATATATATATCTATCCCTCTCTCTCTCTCTCTCTCTCTCTCTATCTATCTCTCTCTCCCTGTAAATGGCAATGTTCACCGTTTAAGGCAAAAGAAATTAGAATAAAGTGGTTTTACAGTTATATTGAGAAAAATGTCTCTCTATCTCTCTCAGAAAATATGTTTATCCAGACCACAGTTCCAGATAGCTGTAAGGAATCTGAACGAGGTAAAGTATGTCTGGAATATGCATATTCATTTTCTAAACATGGTAAGACACACAATGTTTAGAAAATGAGCACTATTATAAGCACCAGATGCAGATTTATACTGGATTTATACTTATAATTCACCCACATCTGTGTGTGTGTGTGTGTGTGTGATTTGATTTGATTTATACTTATAATCCACCCACATCTGACCAGAGCATCAGACTCTTACATGAAGGGCTTTCCTCTGGCATGTGCTGCCTGCACTGAGATGCATTCTCTTAAGTTGTGAGTGCTATTAGAGAAATCGAATTCTCACCTACCCCTACCCCTACGCCAAAATGCGGTTATGGTGAGTGCCATCTTTGGAGATGTAGCGGTGTGTACAGACAGATTGTTCACTTCTGAAACATTCCCATCAACTACACACCTTACACTTCTCCACCAGCCCTCCCATCCTACACCCTACCCTACCCTACCCACACCCCCCCCCCCCCCCCCATCCACACCCCCATCCCGGCAAGCCCCTGTTAGCTTCTCAGCACACACCCATGACACGCTGTGTTTTGGCAGGAAATCAATAAAGGGGAAAATCTCCTCTAATCATCTGTACATTTACCATCACAATCAACAATCAAAGCTAAGACCTGGGTCTTTATTTGTGGGCCCGGGCTGCCCAATTTTCCCCCTGTGAAAGGCAGGCTAAATTAGAACCCTTGGTTCCTGTTAGCAGCTCTTAATGGCTCTGATTTGTGAACTGCTAAATGAGGTTATGTAAATTGATCCAGAGAGCAGACAGGGGACCCCAGGTGACAGGTGCAGCCACACTAAAGTGTGTGTGGCTGTCTGTGTTTGTGTGTATGCGTGTGTGTGTGTGTGTGTGTGTGTGTGTGTGTGTGTGTGTTTGTGTGTGTGTGTGTGCGTGCATGTGTGTGAGAGCAAGTGATAGAAAGAGAGAGTGAAAAGACGGGGCAACAGGGATAGTACAAAATTACACCAAAAAGTAATCCAGTGAAGATAATACAACATCTTTCTTTCTGACAGATTTATTAAATATAATCTATAGTTCTACATAAAAAGCTGACTGCGAAATTGATCTGTACAACAGCTTTTTTTATACTCCAGACCTCATTTCCATTTCCTTATTCAGTCTGCGTGCGTGCGTGCGTGCGTGCGTGCGTGCGTGCGTGCGTGCGTGCGTGCGTGCGTGCGTGCGTGCGTGCGTGCGTGCGTGCGTGCGTGCGTGCGTGCGTGCGTGCGTGAGTGTAAGGAACAGTAAAAAGTGATGTTGAGAATAACTCATACCATACCTTCCTCATGTCGTTCACCATTCTCTGCATTGCTCTCCTTTCTTGCATATAGGGTTTCTCTCTGTTCAGTGTCCCTCACTCCCTGCACCACAAACAACATCAGGGGGTGAAAAGCAGTCTCAGAACATCCACAATGTGCACAACAGTGTATTGACATTATGTGTTCCCAGGATTCGTGTCTCTCACTCTCTGTGTCTCTCTCTGTGTCTCTCTCTGTCTCTCTCTCTCTGTGTCTCTCTCTCTGTGTCTCTCTCTCTCTCTCTCTCTCTCTCTGTCTCTCTGTCTCTCACTCTCTCTCTCTCTCTCTCTCTCTCTCTCTGTCTCTCTCTCTCTCTCTTTCTTTCTGTCTCTCTCTCTCACTCTCTCCCTACCTCCCTCTCTCCCTCTCTCTCTCCCTCTCTCCCTCGCTCTCTCCCTCCCTGTAAATGGCAATGTTCACCATTTAAGGCAAAATAAATGAGAATAGAACAGTTTTACGGGTACATTGAGGAAAATGTCTGCTCAGTGCAATATATTTGACATACCACAGCATTACAAACCATAACATGACACAGAACAGCATTATATGTGATTTAAAAAATGTATTTAATCTATAATAGGAAGATACAACTGACATAAAGTTTGACACTAGAATGACAGCCATTTTGGTATCCACGTTATTAATATAGTTTGGTCTCAGTTTTATAATAAAACAGCAGATTTTATCACCATCGCAGTGCTGTCTGCTTACTATAGTAGGCCTTCAAAAATGAAATGATAATCTATGGAAAGTATATTTGTCACTGTTGACTGAAAAAGTGTTTGTAAATGAAATTTTATTATTCAATTATTTTGTCATTTTTAGAGACAATGTATAGTGTATTATCTGAAGCTATAATAACATTTACCCCAAAGCCTATATTGTTTATTAAAACATCTAAATTACTCTTCATGTCGGCCACAGGTACTTAATATTTAGAATCGTAGCATGTAATGTTTAGATTCATGTTCAAAATGCAGTCTGGAAACATCTACACAAATACATACATAAGCTGAAATATTTCAGCAGCTACTCTCAACTTTGTCTCCAAACTAATGAGATGCTATCATTTTATAAAAGAAGTTAACCAATCTACACAAATAAATACTACTGAAATATTTCAGCAGCTACTCTGAACTGTCTCTCCAAACTAATGAGATGCTATAATTTTATAAAAGTATTAAACCAATTAAAGCTGTTAACCAAAGTAGTTAAGTAATTCGCTTGTTCTTGACGTCATTAACTATTATTATGTTAGACCGAATGACACTGTACTTTGGTTTGTTGTAGTTATTCCCATTAACTCACTTCTCTTCCTAAATTAAAGTCAACACAAAGGTAATGACAGAGAGTGTTGCCCTCATGTCTTTTTTAGTCTGTAGATGACCACTTTAAAACTATTTACAAAATACTACTTCAGTGATAAAAGGGAATGAGCCAGAGTTTAGCAACATTTAGCTATCTAGCAGGTTACTCGCATTAAGCAAAGTCCAAATTTAGCAGGCTATTTTAAGTGAAGGCTACCCGTGGAAAGTCTGTTTAAATGACAAAAATTGAAACGAAGTCTGATAAAATCCAACAAGACCCAGATTGAAAGGAAGCTTCAGGCTATCGTTTTGTTAGCTCAAACTAGATCATGACTTACCTATGGAGTAGGCCTACATAAGATTAGCAAGCAGGAGAAGACTCCAACGGTCTGTTCCTAGTTTGGCAAAAGTACTACAGCACGCAACTACAACTATGTAAGTACATTGATTGCGATTTTTTTTATTATGAATCGTGAAACAGTTGCACTAGCTAACACTACTATAACATCTACCGTTAGCTAGTAGGGCCTGTTTCCTGAGAGGATTGTTTTTCAATGACACCACGGAGATGGATGAACCAACATGCAAAGAGAGAAGGGGGGAAGGGACGGGGAAACTAGGCCATACATATTTTCATTTCAATATTGTAAATAGTGACGTTGTGTAGCCTACATATATAATGCCACAATTTCATAGATAATTGGATAAAACCAAACATTTGTGTAATGTTTATATGTAAGGGTCCTTTCTAATTGATTTGATAGGTGTCCTCACCCGTTCCTGATCGATATTTTCCATATCAAACATTTTGCAATTTTTCATTTCCAAAAACTGAAGGTGATAATTCTTGTTATTGTAAGTAAGTTTTCCTCTTGTCATTTTCCCCTCTTTTACAGTTTTACAACAACACACACGAAATGTGACCACTGTTCTGGCTCAAAACATAACAATGTCCTTTTTACATTTTCTTTTTTCAAGGATACTTTCAGAAGCAGTTGTGTAGGCTGTTTTCACCTATACATGTTGTACAAAATATGACTTTTTATTTTGGTTGTTATCCAAATAATCATTACATTCTACCTTGTTTAGAACACTGCTTACTTATCTTTTCAACGCACACACCAATGCCAACAACCACTCCAGACACACACTGAAAAAAACACTGTCTCTTGCTCACACACACGCATATGCATACTCTGACTCTTAAGCTCATTCATTTGCTCATGGCTCTTGAGATTTGTCAGCCAGCCTGGTCAAGGTGTAGATCATCTAAACTTCTCAATTTCCTGATAACCACATAAGATCTGTCTGTGTCTAAATCAGTTATTTTTCCAAAATCATTGTATATTTAACCATTGTTGTATGGCTATTGCTTGAGACCTATTGCTTGAGCCTGGATACGTGCTGCTTTCACTCAAACCTTACCGTTTCCTGTATGTACAAACAAAACAAAGACCATAGACAGTTTCCTAATTATGAGTCGCTCAGCTTGCGCAACTTCTTTTCAGTTTCCGTGCTGATTTGACGTGTAAGGCGAGAGCCGTAGACTAAGGAAAGACCTTTGCTCCAGGTGACTGAAAAAAATGTGGGAATAACAGAGTGACTGGCTGTCATGTCAAAAGATGTCAAGTGTTACAGTTCCCATCTGCTGCCAGAATTACCACTCCCTGACTCCCCCCCCCCCCCCCCCCCCCATCCCCAAATAACTCAAAATGATGTGCACTGAAAGTATTGTCTCTTTAAAAAGACCTTTCCAGAAAATCCCTTCCTAAAATGATTAACCCTGGAGCAAGACACTATGGAGTTCAGCCTGGAGTGGCACGGCTTTGTTACTGCGAGTAATTGTTCTTTTTTTCTGTTGTTGCCTTCATCAGTCTCCCCTCATTATAGAAAACGAGAGGAAAAAAATGAATGAATGGGGTCGGAGAATTTTCCCACAGTCCCTCAGTACACAGACGTAGTGCATTGTGGGACAGTTTCCAGTTCCCAATATCCCCACACTTTTGTCTTACAGATGGACAGCGTTGCATAGAAAAGAGTTGGCTGTCTGACATGTGCTTCACAGGTAAAGGAGAATAATAAAATGTCTAAGGACACACATTCTGAATGGTTAGCCTGTGTATAGAGACACTTAGAAAATAAACCAGACCTCTAACTCCACGGATCTAATTAATTAATCTGTTAACACGGGTCACATTTATGGCATGTTCGCTCCATCACGGTGTCTCCATTAGGGAATACCACAGCAACACAGTTATGTGTCCTTCAATAAATCGAAATAAATTCTTGAGATACATGTAGAAAAAAGGGCTATTCCTTTGCAATGTGTACAGAACTTTTACACATTGCTGTTTATATTGAATATAAGATTTGGAAAGTTTTGAGTATGATAAGAAAAGTAGAAAGATGCTGGTTAATATGAAGCCTCAGTTCTTGTTTCAAGCTAGCAGGGGCATTACATGATGTCAAAAATGGAGTCTGTCTACATGCTGATTATTAGCTCTTTAGTCTACCCTTCAATGCATTCCTTTCATTTTTGAAGAGGATACTGCTGAATGCCAGGTGAGACAAAACATATCACACCTGTCACAGTCACTTATCGCTTCACAGATGCCTACTCGTGTAAGATTTTGAGGGTTTTTTGGTGTGTAATAAAATACAATTTAAATGACACTTGCTACATGAAAATTATATTGAGAAACAATTGAAAGATATAAATCATACCAAATCCCACATATCACTGTCTAATCACAATAATTTACTAACTTAGTTATTTTGTGCAATTATGGCTGGTTTAAGTCACAAAAGAGTCCCAAAGACTGCTATGGAGACATTATAATCTTTAATGATTGAATGTACAATATAAAATATAAAGGAATTTAATGAACAGTAGCATTGCAAGAGAGTTTGGGAAATTGTTACATGTTATTTAAAGAGCGAGGTCACTAAGTCTCATTTCAAAACTGTCAAATACTGTCAAAAACTGTGAATAGTTTATAATTATGACGTAATGCCTGACTGTGTTCTTGTGTTCTGATTGTATTGCTTTGTGGCTTAGATACTAAGGTTGTGTTTCTTATGTTTTATGTGCTTTTTAAAACGACAAAGCATTTGCAAGAATGAATACGTTTACACACAGCACTCATTCACAAACATTCAACCTACACCCCTGCACTCTCGTGTGCACTCCCACACATCTTACAGTCCAGTACTGTTGGTATTAGAAGCACAGACACAAACATTCATGAAGTGAACAATGTGTATGTAATCATGGCTCTATGACCTTTCAGAGGCCAAGTAATGCAGTTCAGTAGATATGAATGTATGTGCAATTCAATATGCAAATGATGATGGATGTTTTCAATTCAAAAGACTTGTAGTTGTAGTTGTTAAAAACAAATGTGTTGTCATCTCCCTGTGTGTATTCAAACCCATTTTGTGAGGTTTTAAATGTGCATCCAAACTAAAATACAACTGTGCAAGATGTGTTGTCATGTGTACATACACTGCAAAAAATAAATTCTGGACAATATTTATACAAATCAGCTCATATGAGCCACAACACAAAGCCAAACCTAAGCCAAACCTGCTCACCTGGCAAGCATTCAAATCAAATATACCTGTTGCACGCAAACATGCACAAGCCACGGCACAGGAAACAATACTCATAGCATTGCCACACAGCCACATAAGGCCATGGAAATGCACATCCACACCCCATACTTACCCGTGGGAGTCTGTGGCCCACGGTAATATAATTACCGGGTCCAGTTTCTGTTCCCATCTCACCGTCGGCAAAACATCATGAAGGGATCCTCACCTGCTTTTCAATCACATCCTGAATCCTTCAGACTTCATGATCGCCAAGTCTTTTGTGGTGAAAGAGTACTCCTACTACTACTACCAGTACTCCTCTCCGAACGGTTCTTTACACAAGAAATCATAGAATAGAGGGTAGAAATGTACACACTCTTTATGTCAAACAATCACAAGCTACAGACTTTGGCCCATGTTATGGGTGCGAGAGACAAGGACAAGTTCTCTTTCTCTCCTTGTACCAAGAGGATGGGAAATGTATCCTCATTATTCACTTTGTACTTTACAAGGACAAGGTTTTTTTTTTTTTATATAATCCATGCCAGAAATTGAAGGAAGACATTTATATCACACAATAACAAGTTACAGACTCATTATTCACTTTGTACTTTACAAGGACAAGGTTCTTTTTTTTTTTTTTCAATAATCCTGTGCCAGGACTTGTATGAAGACATTTATATCAAGTGTTAAAGATCCCATTATGTTGGCAACATAATAGGAAAAAGCAGAGTTACCAATCCAATCCATTCATGTACGTTCAGATATCAAGATATAGAAGTAATGGGTTTTTCTCCAAATACCAGAGGAGTTCAGAGCAGTCTTGCACAAACACACGCCTGCCCAAACACCTTGTGCTTTGATGTTTTATACAATATGGTGTTTCACCTCCACCCCAATTCAAATGCATTTCTTTGACTATGCACCTGTACTATGGACGATAATAACAATATCAGTAACAGTATTATTTGTACTATTATTACAAATAATGATAATAATAACAATAATTATTATATAGTTGAATCTTATCAGAAGAGGACAGAATATTGGTAGGTTATTTTTCTTATAGAGGAAAATAAGAATAAATACCACCTCCATTGGTAGCCTACAAATAGATAATTGTTGGGTATTGTGACCACCTCATGTTGTGCAAAAACGTTAAAAAAAATAAACAAAACACAAACACACACACACGTTTGTAACGTCATGAGAATGACTGACTGGTAGTCAGTACTCACATCATGAAAATGTTTGAGAAAATTGCCTCTGTTCGTTTGTCACGTGACGTATACAAACTTCCGGTTTTCGTATGCTCGCTCTCTGTCGCTCGCCAATCAGTGAAACATGCGCTCCAAGGGCGGAAATACAATGGCGGAAAAGACAGCCATGAATGAAAGTGCTTCATCGGATTGTAAACACGACCCAAATGCAAACCAAATGTCTTTAAGTGGAAAACCTGCAGCACCGTTTAGGGACAATTTCACTGCTCTAATCAGATCGCTTACTGACTTTGGTTCAGAGGTTTGTCTAAAATAGTTTTCATTGTGAAATATAAGTGGTAGGCTAAGAATATGTAGCCTGAGTGGCTAGTTGGTAAGCTAGTGGCTCGCGCACAATATTGTTACAACTTACAAACTACTTTCACGTCATGAATGTATATTATGGCGTGTCTAACCAACGTTTACACGATTTTGGTAATCAAAGTATGTATCAAGAGACACTGGTTAATAGTAGCAAACGTTAGCTAACGTTGCATTTTGTAATCGCCTTTGGACGGAAACAAACGGGTGTTAAACTCGTTTCATATTATGATTTGTGTTGCTGCATTGTATCTTCGCTGTTTAATGGAAAGATCTCACTCAATATTTGAAGCACAACAAAGCTTAAACATTAAATAACGTCATCAGCTTGAGAAAACCTCGACTTTTTCATCCTTTCTAGCTGAAGGTTGGTCCGGCCGTGTTGAGCATCAATGCCGATGTAAGCCGCGCTGATATCAAGGCTCTGCAGCCCTCTCACATCCATGCCTGTCTGGAGCGACATATTACAGTGCTTCAGGTACACCGTTGGCACAGACTTAATGTTTAAGCTGGCACTCACTTACTTTGCCTTTGACCATCATTGAAAAATTAAATCTCCTGTTTCTTGCCTATAAGACTGATTTTAAATAATAAGTTAAAACTACGAGTTACCCATATAGACGTTTTGTGTGGAAACTTTGTGGGAGTGCCCATTTAGTGACGCTCAAAAAATGTCAACAACAAGCAAATATCTACTCCTCTTAGATAATCGCCGCAGACCTTAAGCAGCTGACTGAGAGGGAGCCAAAGGCTCCAGACGAGGAGAGTGAAGTTTCAGTAGTAGGCCACGCAGGTGAGGTGGCTGCAGAGAGTGTGGAGGAGATGGTTGTGGACTCAGGTCAGCCTTCACACGTCACCCACCGCCCGGCTAACGACCTGAAAACACCCACTAAAGCACAGGTGGATGATCATATTGTCCAAATCATTGCCGGTAAAGCTGAGGTAAGACTGCGTGATTGTTTGGCGGACCTATCCTGTACCTTTAAACACCCCCTGTGTACATGTTCTTCCCATGTGTATTGTATTTATTGTATTGTGTTTATTGTGATTCATGTATGAATGTTTGTGCGTTAAATGTATGTTAAATGTAAGCTACTGGATGACCTTAATCTTAAATCTATCTATCTATCTAATTGAAAATGACCTGCAGCACATGCGTTCAGTTTCAAAATCACTGTGTCATTTTAATATTTATTTTAGTTTGTGGGCGCTATAGATTCCAATGTCAAGGGTTAAAATCCAGACAGTATTTTACGTTGAAGATGATTATCTCTCAGACATTTACATGATCAATTCAGGTGGGATTGAACTGTGGTTGCCAGTGCAAATGTGATTAAGAAACTGCTCACCAACACATAACCAAGTAGAAACACATGATCCATGCAAATAGATTGCCTGTGCGCATGAGTGTTAGTCTTAGTATACTAAATATCTTGTGTCTCTGTCCCTCCCCATGCCGTTTCCCATATGTTTTCTGCTCAGATTGAGAGGAGAATATCTGCATTTATAGAGCGCAAGCAGCTGGAGATCAATGAAAATAATGTGCGTGAGTTCTGCAACGTGATTGACTGTAATCAGGGTGAGTAGGGAATGGGGTGAGGGTGTGTGTTGGGGGGTGGGGGTGATGGGGGCTGGATTGGAGGGTTTATGTAGGGTGGTGATGTTTGTCAGGGTCCTGGGGGATGTGTGTGTGTGTGTGTGTGTGTGTGCGCGTATGTGTGTGTGTCTGCGTGCGTGTGTGTGCTCAGAAATTGCCAATGTTTGGGAGAGTGGTGATTTGGCCATGTGAGAGGTCATACTGAACTGCTCGTGAGTGGGCTGAAGTGAGCGGGAGATGAGGCGCCTTCTGCTCAGGCCACCGCTATTTGCGTGGAGCGTTGGTGGGTTGGGTGCGGGCGGGCGGGGGGGAGGATGGGGGGGTTGGCGGCGGGGGCAAGGGGGAACGAGGGAACATGTTTTTTAAAATGGCACTCAACTGCTAACAGGACGAGGGTCGTTTGCAGTATTGTAGAAGAGAGCGTTGTTGGATGCATGTGTGGGTCTGTGGAACTGAAATATTGAATTAAATTGCTAATGTCTGGGTAAATGTTTATTTTGCAGAGAACAGCTGCGCTAGGACGGATGCAATCTTCACACCGTATCCCGGCTTCAAAAGTCATGTCAAAGGTATCTGTAGATAATGTTTAGGTTTTTAAACTGTAATTAGTTAAATTGCATGTTGTATATTGTACTGCTATACAGACGATAAGGACATAATGAAGAACACAACAGATGAATACACAGGAAGGACATTAAAGGGTTAGAAAGGCTTGAAAGTAGGATATGTAGTAGATCAGTAAATATAGATCAGTAGGAGATGTAGTAGATCAGTAAATATAGATCAGTAGGAGATGTAGTAGATCAGTAAATATAACAAGAACTGTGAGAAACATCTCAACATCTCTTCTCTCCTCCCTCTTTATTTATCTATCTATCTATCTATCTATCTATATCTGAAGTGGCTGACTTATTTTGTAATCCATCTATCTTTAGCTATTTATCTGTTTAAATATTTTTTATTTGTTCTGTCTATGAGCTGTATGTCCGGCATCTCTCTCTAAAACACACACATATTCATATACCTCTTTCTCACACATGTGCACACACACCTCATATGTAAATAGATCAGTAAATATAGATCAGTAGGATATGTAGTAGATCAGTAAATATAGATCAGTAGGATATGTAGTAGATCAGTAGGATATGTAGTAGATCAGTAAATATAGATCAGTAGGAGATGTAGTAGATCAGTAAATATAGATCAGTAGGATATGTAAAGGTAGGGCAATGACAAAGGAAAGCATGATGAAAAGAAGTGAAATCCATGAGGACATGTAGTCAATTAAAAAAAAAAACACCTTAATTTAAACAAATACCGAAATGTCATAATTATTAAATACGGTTTATACATTGATTTCGCAAAACTTCTGCAGCCCTGCGGGTAATACTCGGAACATACATTGCTTATCCTCAAGTTGATAAGCCTGATGAGTTCTAGACCACCTTTCCTCAATATTTGCCTGTCAGATTTTATAGTGGGTGGTCTGGGCCCCAAAGCATGGCCAGAACAATGACCCAATGTCATGACCAGCACTAGTTTTAAAGTGAAGGTTTTAGAACCTGCACATTATTTTTTGTTTCGGGGGCACAGCTACTTTCTTTCAGGAAAGTTGCCCATTGTCTTTGTTCATATGGCAGCAGAGTTAGCACTAAAGATCACAGCAGGAATTAGAGTTTTGGTGACCAGTAGCTTCTAATTGTTTAAAAAAAAAAAAACTAAGATTTAAGACACAAATTCCGACAGGTCTGTGGAGGACCTTTCAGTAAGCATGATGGCTGACGGTGGTCAATATGGATAGGGATGACGAGTAAATCTCAAGATAAAATGGCTCAATGTAATGCAACAGTAACTGACTAGGCATGTCTCGGTTTGCAGTCACGCGTGTTGTGAACACCTATGGACCACAAAACCGGGCAGGAGGCGGGACGGAACTTCGAGAGCATCAACAGGACGGGGTCCTCAGGAGCTGCGGTAACACTGCCATCGAGGAGCGGCTACAGAATATGGAGGCCCACTTGAAGCTGGCTTCAGGTCAGCCAACCACCAAAGACTTTCAGCCACTTTCAGTGCCACATTTATTCTTAGTCCCACCAAATTCCAGAATTATAGGAATTCATGTCATTACATAATGTTGATGAGAAACATTTTCTGTGATTTTGGGATTAAATGTTAAAGCTATGGTACTCCAAGTGTTTTAAGGAAGTAGACCTGGATAGCCACTTGAAATCCTGTACACCCTCAAATCCTCCTTTTTCAGAGATCCTTAATTCCCTGGTAATTCTGTTGCTGTTTAGTGTCGTAGCTCCTTTAATCTTAATTTCCTTGTCTCTTAATTTCAATTCTGAATGCTCAAGAAATGTGTAGCTTGTCAACTCAATTCTGTGATTCATTGGCAAATGTAACCGTTAGGTTTTAACCACACTTGGTACCTTCATGTAGAGATGTTGGCGATGAATTTCAACAACATTCCTTGATGATCACAAGTCCTCAATTACCCATAATGGCTCACCAAGTAACTCTTCAGTGGTCTCTCTCTCTCTCTCTCTCTCTCTCTCTCTCTCTCTCTCTGTTTCTCTCTTTCTCTCTGTGTGTGTCTCTCTCTCCCTCTCTTGGTCTGTCTGTCTCTCTCTCTCTCTTTCTCACTGTGTCTCTCTCTCGCTCCCTCTCTTGGTCTGTCTGTCTCTCTCCCTCTCTCTCTCTCTCTCCCCCCCCCCCCTCTCTCTCTCCCTCTCTCTCTCTCTCCCCCTCTCTCTCTCTATCTTTAGCCGGCCCAGTCCCTCTGAGTGTGTACCATCGTCTTAAGAAGCTGGAGGATCGCATCCTGGAGCTGGAGGGGCTCTCTCCAGAGTACTTCCAGTCTGTGGTGAGCAGCGGGCGGGGGCGGGGGCGGGGGAGGGAGGGTGGTTGTGGGGTTTGGAGGAGACCGACGTTAGGATGGTTTAGTCCCAGAGGACCTCTTAGGCTAGGTTTGGAGGTGCGTTTTTGCATGAAATAGTGCCAGGACAGTGAAAATATTTCGCCAGCTGTACATCACTGTGTCTTAGCGTGGCAAGTTTGTCTGTGTGCGTGTGTGCGTGTGCGTGTGCGTGTGCGTGTGCGTGTGCGTGTGCGTGTGTGTGTGTGTGTGTGTGTGTGTGTGTGTGTGTGTGTGTGTGTGTGTGTGTGTGTGTGTGTGTGTGTTAGAGTGTGTTAGCAGCACCCACTCGGCCAAAGCTGAGAGTTCTCCAAAGCCATTAAAAGCCGATATGAGTGATTCCCCCCTCCTCCTCTTCAGAATTTGTTATCCATGTCAGATTGTAGCCCATCAAAGTTAGCAGAGTAAGAGCCCTTCAGCCAACGCACACCTCCTCTTACTGCCAGCGATTAGTTCAACGCTCAGCTGAAAGCCGGCTGATTTCCATGTCCTTTAGTGTGTGTGTGTGTGTGTGTGTGTGTGTGTGTGTGTGTGTGTGTGTGTGTGCGTGCGTGCGTGTGTGTGTGTGTGTGTGTGTAAAAGAGAAAGAGGGCAAAAGAGTTAGAGGCAGTAGGATGAATTGAAATCAATGTCAATATACTGATCTTTTGTTACTTTGTTGAATCGCTATTCTAATTTTGTATTCATTTTGGTGCATCATCAGATGTTCTGGGTGTTTCTGAAGGCTAGTGTGTACCATGGCTTTTAGTGGGCTGGAAAAACTGATAAAAAAAAAAAAAATAAATAACTTTTTCCATGTCCTGCTCCTGACTGTGCCTCCCTCCAGACGATGGTGATGATGATGATGATGATGGGGAAGAATGAGAGAGCTAAACTTGAACAACTTTTTTTTTGTTAGAGCTGGTGAACATTATTATCTATTATGTTATTATTATAATTGACTTCTTGAGTACAGAAGCATAAGAGGGATTTTAGCACAGGCTGTATCTGCCAATAGAATGCGTCAGGGATGTTTTTGTTGTTGACATTGGTTTTTTTTGGACAAGAGTTGCAGCAAAGCACCTCAAAGACGGATGCTGGCTTGTGGGGCATTTCCACAAAATGCTTTCAACAGTCTGGAACCCATTGGTGCTTTTGAGATTTCTTTGTTCAGCTCTAGTTCACACTGACCTGGAAATTGTGCAGAGATGCGCCACGGCAATTTTCCAAACTAGCAAAAATATTCAGGATAAGGGAAATAAGGAAATATCTGTGATTTGAGCGGAACCCCTTTGTTTTCCTAGAATGAATCTTGTTAATTATCTGTTGATTCTTTTATATGTATAAATATATATATATACAGCCGCGGAAAAAATTAAGAGACCACTTCAAAATTATCAGTTTCTCTGGTTTTACTATTTATTTGTATGTGTTAAAGTAAAATGTACATTTTTGTTTTATTCTATAACCTACTGGCAACATTCCTACCAAATTTCAAATACAAATATTGTCATTTAGATCATTTATTTGCAGAAAAATGACAATTGGAGCATTGCCCTGCTGGAAAAAACACTTCTCAGAGTTGGGGAACATTGTCAGAGCAAAAGGAAGCAAGTTTTTCTTTCGGGACTCATCAGAGAAGACGAACTAGAAGACCCTCCAGTCCGCTTTGGTTCAATCCTTATGGTCTTTTACAAACCTCAGCCAGGCAAAGTACAACGTTGTCCCGGAAGAAAAACTTGCTTCCTTTTGCTCTGACAATGTTCCCCAACTCTGAGAAGTGTTTTTTCCAGCAGGGCAATGCTCCATGCCACACAGCCAGGTCAGTAAAGGTGTGGATGGAGTACCACCAGATCAGGACCCTGTCATGGCCAGCCCAATTTCGAGACCTGAATCCCATAAAAAACCTCTGAAATGTGATCAAGAGGAAGATGGATGGTCACAAGCCATGAAAAGAAGCCGAGCTGCTTGAATTCTTGCGCCAGGAGTAGCATAAAGTCACCCAAACGGCAATGTGAAAGACTGGTGGAGAGCATGCCAAGACACGTGAAAGTTGTGATTTTAAATCAAGGTTATTCCACCAAATATTGATTTCTGAACTCTTCCTAAGTTAAAGCATTAGTATTGTGTAGTTTAAAAATGAATATGAGCTTGTTTTCTTTGCATTATTCGAGATCTGAAGACACTGCATCTTTTTTGCTATTTTGACCAATTGTCATTTTTCTGCAAATAAATGATCTAAATGACAATATTTTTATTTGAAATTTGGTAGGAATGTTGCCAGTAGGTTATAGAATAAAATAAAAATGTACATTTTACTTTAACACATACCAATAAATAGTAAAACCAGAGAAACAGATAATTTTGAAGTGGTCTCTTAATTTTTTCCGCGGCTGTATGTATATATATATATATATATATATATATATATATATATATATAATCTTGGAATCATATCAATTCCCATACATATGTGTATATTTGTCTACCTATGAATGGACAAGATAATCACATTCTGTTGGAGTATAAGGCAAACCAGCTTAAATGGCTTCTACAAAAGTCCTCCACTTTGTTCATTCTTTCACCACCTCATCTATGGTGTTTTTGTCTGTCATGAATTTATAAAGTTTCAGTAACTGTATTTTATGTCTTTTGTTTTCTAGAGCTACCTACACAAGCGACCCAAATCTTCTGTTACACAGGTGAGAAAAATGCACAAAATGAATGTCACGAAACATATTGATCAAGGCTAACATAGTCACAAATGGATGGATTTCTAAAGAAAGCATTATGCGTTTAAAACCTCTCAGTGGTCAGATGTATATGCTTATTTGCCAATGGTTTATTTGATTGTGTTTGAAAGTGATTGAAGGAAAAGAGTTGTTGACCCCTGTGCTTCAGTGGTACAGGAGGTAGAGAAGTCGTTTTGTAATCAGAAGGTTGCTAGTTTGATTCCCTGTCGAAGTGTCCTTGAGCAAGACACTGAACCCCTAATTGCTCCTGATGAGCAGTGTGCCATCAGTGTAGATGTAAAATGTGTATACATCCTTGGAAGTCGCTTTGGATAAAAGCGTCTGCTAAATAAATACATGTAAAATGTAAATGTTTGCAGGCCTACACTCTGACGGAGCTCGACGGGAAGATAAACGCTGTGAAGAGCGCACTGCTCAAGAGAGTGAGCGAATTCCGGCATTCCGAAATGGGAGATTTCTCTTTCTGACCTCGTAGCCTTTCACCAGGACAAGGCCAGAAGGTCACAGATGGAAAAACCTTTCATTTCATAACAATCATGGTCACCTTCCTCCTCACCTCATCTTCATCCTCACCGTACCTCTCTACCTATCAAACATGCTGCCCGGGTCGCTGACGTATGTAGAACTATAAAATCAAGTGCCCTCAGCTTTGTATGGGTTGAAATGAATGTATGACCATTTTGCATCCAGTGTTAATGGAAGTATTGTATTCCCCTGCAGCAGGGAATCAACCTAGCCCCTGTCATATCACACCATGCCACCTCTTAATGTCTTTGTAAATAAACTTTCATGTAATATACAACATGAAGTCTGTTTCTGCCTGATCTATCTTCAACACTGGAATGATTAAGTGCGTCTGTAATTCCATCAGCATATTTTGTATGCACACACACACACACACACACACACACACACACACTTTTTGGGATGCAACAACTGATTTATTCAAGTGGACTGTCGCTCAGTGTTGGGGCATTTTCAGCCAACAAAACAGGTGTTTATGTGAGCACTCAAAGTGCTTGTGGTCATTAGGAGTTTATTGTGTTTTGTATGTGTGCATGTCTGAGTGATGTAATGTGTGAAACCATGTGTGTGTGTGTGTGTGTGTGTGTGTGTGTGTGTGTGTGTGTGTTTTTACAGATTTGACCGGGTCCTAGTATTAGCTGCTCAATAAGGGGATTGAACCCTTGATCAATCCAGCTGTGTGTCATTGCCACAAATTACCTGAGCACTGAATTCACCACAGCAGAAAGTGGGATGACTGTTTAGAAGAGTGCACAACATCCTCAGTCTGTGTGTGACAGACCCTTTTAAAACAACAATGTGCAGTTTTTCTTGTCAAAAACAAAACTGCTTGTAGACTTGACTGCAAGCGCTGGCTCAGGGTCAAGAGGAAACCAAATCCATTTACGCTATTTATTTATTAAGCATTTTTATCCAATAGCTACTAGTTTGTTCCCTGAGGGGAAAAGCTCCTGGAGAACTGACGATAAAATGATAGCTTTGTTTATTTCCTGTTTCAGTGAATCATAGCTGCTTAGATTACCCGCAACATTATTTTAGGTAGATATCCCTTTTTAAGGTAGAGGAGAAAACAGGAACTAGGGACAGAGGAATCTGCAGACCGGTAAAGAATGCACACTCTTTGCTGTAGATTTGCACAATTTAGAGATATTATTTGAGATCGAGTGATTGGGCTTGTAGACTTTGGAGACGTCCGTGTCCGCAAGCTATAATTCCACCCTTAGCTCACTGATACAACTTTACCGTGTTTGCATTTTTCTGCACTAATAAAACACAAAGCAATACATAAAACCGCCTGAATCGTATAATCTAGATTAATAAAATGCACAGTAATGATGTAAAATTGTATCTTTCTAATGTTCCCTCCAATTGGAATTGTTATTGAGCTAGAAACACAACAGAAACTTCTTATTAGAGGAAAGTGGTTAGGACATTTTTCTATGTATTTATTCATGTTTGAAATTGGAAATATAAAGTGAGTTTTTAAAGTAATGGGAGATATAAAGTGAGTTTTTAAAGTAATGGGAGATTTAAAGTGAGTTTTTAAAGTAATGGGAGATATAAAGTGAGTTTTTAAAGTAATGGGAGGTATAAAGTGAGTTTTTAAAGTAATGGGAGATATAAAGTGAGTTTTTGACAGTGAGTCCCGGCCCCTTACTTCCACGGCTCCTGAGAGTGACAGCAGACAGTTGACTGACTTTTTTTTGAAAAGCAAAAGGATAAGAATGATCCCTTCTTTGTCCTGCTTTTTCCTTTTTGGGGCTGTAATTCCGTTCGCAGATTTTTTAGACTTTTCCAATCTGAAGGGTCATTAACCAGTGCTGACTGACAGCCACTGCCAAAACATCCAAATTCTTCTGGCCCACAAGGGGCGTGTTTTCTTCCCTCCCCCTCCACACCAAAGAGGGGGCAACTCCCCCATCCACAACCTCTCTGTTGGCTCCTTATTCCCTTCACATTTTTAACCGAAATCTCAGCTTTATTAAAAAAAAAAAAAAAAGGCCCGCAATGCACCATGGGAGGCGGGCGAGCACTTGAGGTGTGTGACAATGCCAATGGGGGGGGGCGGGGCGATTGTTCCCACTAGGCTTTTGTCTCTGCCATTGTGCGACCTTGTGTAGTTTACTGGGGGACAAATTGGCTTGAGTGAAACAAATGGATTATGGACGTGAATAAAGAGCTTTGTTCAGCGGGGCTTGTCTCGCCGGGGTCTGCCCTCGCCCCTGGCCATACAGGCTAAATGGGAAGGTGAAGTGCCACTCACTAAATATCTTGTTCATTTATGAAAATCTTTTGTGTGTGTGTGTGTGCGTGTGTGTTTTATTACGCTCTGTGTGGTTGTGCGTGTCCAGGCTGTGTCAGAGGGCTGCTGGCTGTTTGTGTCAGGGTTGTGCTCCTCCTGAGCAGATCCAGGAGGCAACACAGAAGTCTGTGGTTCTGCACTGAAGGCCAGGGTCACTGCGGGTTGCCAGGACAACCAGGACGATTGCTATGTGTTATGCTGATGTTCCAAGGATTGCAGTATGGGCTGAATATGTTTGAAAGAGCACAGCAACAAAAGGGTCACAAACTGGCACGAGCATTTCTCATACAGGATTTTTCAAAATGTATTGATTGTCGGCGACTGAATTAAGATGGAAATGGACTGATAATGTGATTGACAACATGTCAATGACCAGAGTCTCAGAGCCAGGCTCTGTGAACAGGTGGTGAGGGCAGAAGGGCACGTCCCGTCAAGCCCACGGTGATTAACTCAGCCGGCCTCCTCCAATACCTCCCTCTCCACAGCGCCACTCATTCTTTGCAGGGAGACAGTGAAGGAAAAAAAAAAAGAGTACTTCCGCACTCATTCACTGGATTTTCTCTCTCTCTCTCTTTCTTTCTTTCTCCTTCTGTTTCTCTCCCTCTCTCCCTGTCTGCTATCTCTTATGTCTGCCCCCGCGTGTGATTAAGACTTCTTGGCTGTCTTGAAAAAGCCACAGCAGTTTTCCCCCTCATTGCAAGGTTCCCCCTGGCATTGTGGTAGAAAGAGGGGGCATAGATTCATATCCATTCATAACTCAGAAACTCTTAATGGCCTCCAGGGCCTCAAAAAGAGAAAGCGTTATTTTTCCCTCCCTCTCCTC
>NC_137911.1:28565964-28578464 GCF_963457725.1 Sprattus sprattus | reverse complement strand
CATCACCCAGGGGATACGCTTTAAGAACTATTCACCCAGGGGATACGCTTTAAGAACTATCCACCCACCTATCACCCAGGGGGCACGCTTTAAGAACTATTCACCCATCACCCAGGGGATACGCTTTAAGAACTATTCACCCATCACCCAGGTGATACGCTTTAAGAACTATTCAACCATCACCCAGGGTTGACCTCACCCATCACCTAGGGTTGAAAGGCAGGTTGTGCCGTTTTAAAGTAACACAATGCAACAATTATACTTCAGGATTAGGGTTAGGATAAGCAGTTTAACCTTAAAATAACAGCTTGAAATTGGGGCGCTACAAGGAGAATCGCCTCTGTGCCATTGCGATACCAGGGTCCATATAACTTCGTTCTGTAGTTTTGCCTGTGGCCGTCCGACTTTCTACTGTACGTAGTACGTAGCTTATTTGTTGTCTTGCTTTGTCTTGTGTTGCACTTGACAGTTGTTGAGTAACTAGGTTGTCATAATATCAAAGTCAGCGCATTTTCAAGATATTTCGTTAGTTTTAGCTGCTAGCATATCGTTAGCGAATATCTATTGATCTGTTGTGCTGCTTTAAGGTGCAGGCTAGTGTTAATAGACCCAGTTCACATGTGAATATGTCTGCCTGTCAGAAGTGTCTGAAAATATGTTTCATATGGTATGCAGATTAATCTTTTCTGCAAATCTGCAGGATGTTACCCATTAACCTTTCGCATGAAGTCACTGACTGATTCATTTTCTCATTTGCTGCTCTTTATATATCAAGCCTTGTAAAACAATTGGGTTCTATCGCGTAATTTAGCTGTTTCTGATTGGACGAGAGACGTTCCATGCTATAGGTTATTCGTCAACATACCAACAGTTACGGGACTTTTCACAGCTAATAATAAATCACTCCGCGATGAAAAATATATATTAAGCAATATAGCACTCGTGGGAGTGGGGTAGGTAAGGGATAATCCCACCGGTGTTGTTGCCTATGCCACTCGGCCTGCGGCCTCGGTGGCTACGGCCGAACACCACCCGTGGGATTATCCCTTACCTACCTCACTCCAACTCGTGCTATATTGCTTAATTGTTGCCTCTGCCGCGTGGGACCAGAGTGTAGGTGTAGGATGGTATGTCATTACCTCCAGCAAGGAGGTTATGCGATCGGGTCCGTTAATTTATTTATTTATTTATTTATTTGTCCGTTTGTCTGTCTGTGGACAAGATTTCTCAGAAACTACTGGGCGGATCTTTCTGAAATTTTCACAAGAGGTGGATCAGGATGATCCGGGTCTGGATCCGGATTCTGTGTACCTCCTTGCTGGAGGTCTGAAATCTCGGATTGCTCTTGTTCTTAGTGTACATTTGAACTGAGCAGTAAGCAGGACATCCTCATCTACAGTATGTGTGAGAGAGGGAATGTGTCAGGGTAGATACCCTGGGGCTTCAGGGGTCCTGTTTGTGTATGACACAGGGAGACTGAGAGGAAGCATTAAGCTATGCACCTGTGTTCCATGGAGCGCCCATTTTTATGTGTGTGTGTGAGTGAGAGACAGCGAGATTGTGTGTGTGTGTGTGTGTGTGTGTGTGTGTGTGCGTGTGTGAGGAAGACAGCGAGAGAGAGTGAGTGCATGTGTGTGTTTGTGTGTGTGTGTGTTTCAGAGAAAGACGGAGACAAAGAGAGGGCATTAGGCGGTGCACCTGAGACCCTTACGCTCCCGAGCTTCTCCACTCAGTTCTCAGTTGTGCTCTACTCAGTGTTTCTGGCACCGTAAACGAGAGGCATGAGGAACGAGTGTGTGTGTGTGTGTGTGTGTTTGTATGTGTATGTGTGAGAGAGAAAGAAAGAAAGAAAGAAAGAGAGAAAGAAAAAAAGAAAGAGAGAAAGTTTGCATCAGTGTGTATGGGAAGGGTGGGGGTCATATTCCCCAATCCTGATTGCTAAACCCTCCCAGACGCAGCCAAATAGGCCCCCCACCACGAACACCTCTACAGAAATCACTTGTGTGTGCCCCCTGGTGACAGGCTGGCCATGCTGCCATGAGAGAGGGGGAAGAGAGAGAAAGAGGTTGGAAGAGAGAGAAAGAGGGGGAAAGAGAGACGGATATATGGGGTGGAGGTGCACCTGAATGTAATTAGAGTTTGTTCCCCAGGACGACCACAGCTGTTTCCTCCAACTTTGGAACTTCTTGCCTCAATTTCTTTTTTCATTATTTCACTTTTCACTCATCTGTGTTGTCCTGTTTTACATGCCAGTGTGTAAGCTATCAGACTAGAACATTCTGAGGCAAAGTGAATTGTACAGTTACAGAGTGTTTAGGGAATGCTGCATGTCCCTTGTACAGTCACACAGCTTCTAGGGAATGCTGCATGTCCCTTGTACAGTAACAGAGTGTTTAGGGAATGCTGCATGTCCCTTGTACAGTAACAGAGTGTTTAGGGAATGCTGCATGTCCCTTGTACAGTCACACAGCTTCTAGGGAATGCTGCATGTCCCTTGTACAGTAACAGAGTGTTTAGGGAATGCTGCATGTCCCTTGTACAGTAACAGAGTGTTTAGGGAATGCTGCATGTCCCTTGTACAGTCACACAGCTTCTAGGGAATGCTGCATGTCCCTTGTACAGTAACAGAGTGTTTAGGGAATGCTGCATGTCCCTTGTACAGTAACAGAGTGTTTAGGGAATGCTGCATGTCCCTTGTACAGTAACAGAGTGTTTAGGGAATGCTGCATGTCCCTTGTACAGTAACAGAGTGTTTAGGGAATGCTGCATGTCCCTTGTACAGTCACACAGCTTCTAGGGAATGTTGCATGTCCCTTGTACAGTCACACAGCTTTTAGGGAATGCTGCATGTTCCTTGTACAGTAACACAGCTTCTAGGGAATGCTGCATGTCCCTTGTACAGTAACACAGCTTCTAGGGAATGCTGCATGTCCCTTGTACAGTCACACAGCTTTTAGGGAATGCTGCATGTTCCTTGTACAGTAACACAGCTTCTAGGGAATGCTGCATGTCCCTTGTACAGTAACACAGCTTTTAGGGAATGCTGCATGTTCCTTGTACAGTCACACAGCTTCTAGGGAATGCTGCATGTCCCTTAGGACGAGCCATACCAACAAGTCCACCGGTCGCAATACTAACACTTGCTCTTTTGCCCTTGAGGTGGGACTAACATATACCGTAAACGGTGGAAAAGTCAAGTGCTTTGTGTTAGCGGTCTTGATGCGCTTATTTGCACGACCTTTGAACCAGGGGGTAGACAGAGGTTGAAATCAGCTGGTGAGCGCATAGATGGAGCATAAATATGCCAGGTTATGAGGAGAGACCTGAGATGTTTCTATGTCAACACTCCTTACGATTCACAGTCCTTGAGTTGTTATTGTCATACTATCAAACAACTTCACTTGTGGTGTGTAGTTACTTGTCAATTTAGATTTTTTTTCTCTTTAACCTTGTGGGCTTGAGAGAAAATAAATGTAGCTTGTCATTATTACTGCGCTCTCTCTGTGCCGGCTTCAGTTTTACTCCGTCCAGTCAGCGAGTCCACACAAATTCTATTGACTTATTCAACAAACCATGTTACAAGATTTAGTTAACCTTGAAGGCAGAAATGAACTGAATGAAGCAAACATTTAATTTTGAGTGTCTCTATTCTTTGGAAGTATAGAGGAGCCAATACAGTAGGCTGCTTCTTGCCTTGGGTTCATGCATCTGGCAAATGAATTCAGGTGAATCACATCAAATTCTGCTGGGATCAAAAGAGGGCACTCGTAGACTTGCTACTTGAGAAACAAAATATCTTGTGAATGAAGGTGAATTCCGAGCACCCTCGTGTGCATTCTTATGGTGGGAAGACGACTGAATTCACACCAATAGGACGAGTCTAACTGTGAACTTCAGTCACCATTTTTTTTGGGGGGGGGGGGGGGGACATTCATGACTGTTTGGATAATAACACATGAAATCAGATATGAACGCTGTGCATTTGACTCTGGGCAGATGCGAATGGTTCTGTTTACAGTTCTCTTTGTGGCCGGTTCGGCTCGGAAACCCAAATTACCACTGCCTGTCTCCAGCTCTAAGTGCTTGCGAGGAAATCTCCTCCTCACACTTGAAAGTGTATGTGTGTGTGTGTGTGTGTGTGTGTGTGTGTGTGTGTGTGTGTGTGTGTGTGTGTGTGTGTGTGTGTGTGTGGGTATGTGTGTGTGTGTGTGTGTGTGTGTGTGTGTGTGTGTGGGTATGTGTGTGTGTTCGTGTGTGTGTGTGTGTGTGTGTGTGTGTGTGTGTGGGGGTATGTGTGTGTGTGTGTGGGTATGTGTGTGTGTTCGTGTGTTCGTGTGTGTGTGTGCCTATACATGCATGAATGTGCCATTCTTGCTGTAATGGGTGTTTTTTTTGGGGTGCCTTATCCTCCCTTTGGCCTTTAGACATAAAATGATTCCATCTTGGTGGAGCAAACAGAGATTGGATTGTGTTGATCCTGTGTCTCTGCCAGTGGAGGCTGGAACTGTATTACTCTTTGTGGACATTCTGTGAGGGAGAGGCAATCACTGCACGCCAAACACACACAGGTACTCTGTCACACACACCCCACTGACACACACACATACACACACACACACACACACACACACACACACACACACACCTTCACTCTCATACAAACATTCATTCACATACTCTATCTCACAGTCTCACACATGTTAACACGCACACACACACATACACTCACACTCAACACAACAGGCCGGCTGTAGAAATCACATCACACAACAATGAGCAGCTGGGTTCAAACACAGACACACATGTACCCACGTATATAGATAGCAACAGGTGCAGATACATTAGTTAAGGCAATGCAGTCCTCTTTCTTAAACATAGCATTGTCTCCTCTGCTAAGAGCAATATGCTTGAAAAAAGCTTCTCAATATCCTAAATCATATTCTACACTAATGTTCCAGCTGCAGAACAAAACTCTTTGACTTATAGATATAGAGGTGTAATTTCATCTGCACTAGTGGATGCATTTTTTTTTCTAGATCTATGTATTATATTTTTAGAAACTACTTGTGTACATATATATATCAATTAAAACCTCTCAATACATGAGCAACTATCATTGAACATACGCCTAGGTATAAAAGGTCATTAAGGCACATACCGTTTTTAAGTAGAAATTCTTGTTTGCTTGGATGGAAGTAAACACACATAGCACACACACACACACACACACAGAGGCTACTATCATTCATTTATTGGATTGTTATTCCTGACACAGACTAGCCTATTTAGTTAATCAAAATGCAATGCTGCTAAGATAGTAGCTAATTATCCTACTTCAAATGATAACAGATCATACATTGTGGTCAATTAATGGCTGTTTATCATACTGACTGACCTTCCCCGAATATGTCGTTATTTAGGTGTGCACTTTTTATTTACCCAATCTATAATCTTGATCTTTATACTCAATCTACCAAACTCTCGAATAACAAGGGAGAACATTTCATTGCTCACTCGTCTGCATGTCTGAAACTACAACTTCAACTGCCTTGCCTAAATCACTGATAGCTGCCTGTGGTGCGAGACCCGTGGATGAAACGTGAACTGCGGAGGTAAAGTCATGGGTCGAAGCGACAGGACAAGATGTTTACATGAAATCTCATCCCTTACCATAAATTGTAACGTTAGACCACATTAGACACAGTTATATGTTCAAAATATGTTTTGGTTGCTTTTTGGTCATATTATGTTGGGTGGGCATGTGAGTCGGCACGATGCCACTCGTAATTCTAATATCACAATAGCATTGAGGGTAATAACAATGACAATTTAAGAACAGTCAAGCGTGCTTCCATAAAAAAAAAGTATAATGGAAATAGATGAGACTACATAAGAGCCAACACATAGCCTACAAAGCTGATCCATTCAACCCCGCTGAGGTTGGAGTTTAAATTGAGTTGAATGACCTGACCTCAACACACGTCACGATAATAACGGGCCTCATGGACCACCTCTTCAGTATTCCGAGTAACCCTTCTCCCCTCCTCTTCCAGTAGCCTTCCAACACATCGAGCTGTTGCCTCTCCCCGCCACCGCACTCGGTAGCTCCCCCCTAATATTACCAACCATAAATGCGCAGAGCGACCGTCGTCCATGAAGGCGCCGGCAGAAGCGTGTGATTATGGAACATGCAATCTTAAGGAGAAATCCCCTCCCTAAACCGACCTTTCCTACACAGCAAAAGCAACCTATTTCAGAGAAAGAGACATTAATCTCGAGTCAAAATTGACGTTTTGGACGAACTAGTTGACACGTCGAATCGCTGGGGAGACGCGGGAAAGCCATGAATAATCAATAACACGCTATTTACCCATGCTATTTACGATGAGTGGGGCGATGGCGCGCTGCCGGAGCGGGGTAATTTCTCGGGGTAATTGCCAGCGCAGATTAGAATTCGAGATTAGAATTTCATAGTTTTTCTTCTTTTTCCTCTTCTACCGAACTCTTTTGTGTTTATTGGCCTACTTTCTGCAGGCCAATAAACACACAAAAACACCAGCAAGTCTGTGAACGGTGATGGAAACCTGAGCTGGATAAATAACAATTAGTGAAACTCCTGTTTTCTATTTAGCAATGCAATTCACCCCGAGGAAATCTAACTCACCTCAGAACATCTGAACACACAGTTTCAGTCCCACAAAGAGAGTGAGAGAGAGTGAGAGAGACAGAGATAGAGAGAGAGAGAGAGAGATAGAGAGAGAGAGGGAGCTAGAATGTGGTTGAGTGTGTGGGAGAGAAAGAGAGAAAGAGGGAGAGATACAAAGTCAGAACCCAATTTCACCCGTAGGGGCAGAAATCAATCTCATATCTGTCTAGTTAATCCGCAATGGCTCTCCACAGATCCGCACACTAATAAGGAATTGAGCAGGTGAGGCCAGGGGCTGTGGAGGGGTGGGGTGGGGGGCAGGGTGGGGGGGGGGGGGGGGGTGGGGGGTGGGGGAGGGGAGATGTGCTGGTGGAGGGCCTGGCTGGCACCGTTCCAGTCCAATTACTAGACTAGATGTATGAGGGAAAGAAGCAGAGAGAGAGAAAGAGAGCGAGAGAGAGAGAGCGAGAGAGAGAGAGGGAGAGAGAGAGAGAGAGAGGGAAAGGGGGGTAGTGCAAAACAGAAAAGGGAGAGACAAAGATGGAAGAAGATGAAGAGGGAAAAAGGGAGCAGGGCGAGAGGGTGTGGGGGGTGTGTGGGGTGGGGGGGGGGGGGGGGTGAGAGAGTGAACTGGGTAGAAGGGAGATACAGAGGGAGGGAGGGAGGGAAAAATCGATCCCATCTGTGGTATGATGGTTAATTAAAGCTGCTCTTGAGCTGTGGAGATGAGAGGGCTGGCTCAGGTCCTGCTGTCTGTGCTCTGATTACTCCACAGAATGGAGTAGGGTTTCTTAGCAATGAAATGAGGAGAGGCCTGGAGCTGCCTGCTGCCTGGCGGGGTGTGTGTGTGTGTGTGTGTGTGTGTGTGTGTGTGTGTGTGTGTGTGTGTGCGTGTGCGCATATGTGCACTCACACGCTCTCTGACACACTCACAAACACCCAGACATATGCATGCACACACACACACACACACACATTCACATATGCATTTGTATATGGACACAAACAGGCTGGCATTTAAACTTATATTGAGACGTACACACAGCATAAAGCCATACACACACACACAAACTTATGTGAATATACATACACGTTTGCATACACACTGGGGAGCACACAAAACCTGCATTAACACGCTCGGAAAGATTCACACACGAACACATACACACTCTTATGCATGCCAGCTCAGTCCACATGCAGTATTCACCCAGACACACTCATCTGCAAAACTCCACACTCATAATATACATACGGACATGCAAGACTGACATAAACTTGCAAATATTTGAGCTCAAATGGACATTCAAACACATTTGAAAAACATGATGTTATGACTTTAAATTACGTTCAATCATATTGGATATTTTTTGCATGTAGTGTGTACTAGTTACAGTTTTTCTCAATCGTTTTGCCGAATTTTTTCATTCACTGTTTACGTTTTCAAAACAGCTCACACACAGCCCGTAACAGAAGCTGAAATGACCAAAACACTGTATGATGTTAGCAGAATGACACTACCTTCTCAAAAACGTATCACACACCCATCAAAACCAAACATTTACTTCAAAACCTACAATTTGGGCTCAATTGAAAATGTATGTTTTCTCATTTATTTAACAATGGATAGCAAAACTCAAAATACAGCTTTCAATATCAACCTATGAAAGCATCACTTCCCAGTATTGACTATTTTACCACTGACAACGTACTACAATTTGGGTTTGAGCACTCTTGCTTAAGGAATATACTGTCAGAAAGTATTCGAAACCTGAAAATTTGTATACAGTAAACTTTTGTAGTTCTGTTTTTGTATTGCTAAACACTATATCATATATTCTAAACAAGGACCTGTCAACACCATTGATTACGTAACATTTGTTCTACTGTGCACAAAATGGCAAAGATTCTGACACAAGATATTTTTACAGTATTGCAGTCCTTTTTCCACATTACATGTATATTCTGTACGTCAAAATGACAGGTTTCAATATACAGTGGAAAGCTCAACTCTGCAGTGTTCTGCAGTGAACAATCTCCCTCTGCCAGTATTTACAGCCTATTGCACTATTTTTACAGAATCAACACACTGGCCCAAACTGGCCAGTGTGTTGATTCTGTAAAAATAGTGCAATAGGCTGTAAATACTGTAAATGTACGTAAAGTAATCAGAATTCGACCGTATATGTTGTAAATAACTTCAGTGAAACTACAGTATACATTGTATTGTGACAACATACTTTGCAAAAGTATAGAAATTGTTGTTGCCAAGAGTGCAAATACAGTGAAACACAATACATTATATTGACTGTGAAGGCCAGCAAAGTGTCATTGTCATTGCTGAACGTACAAACAATTGATGCCACAGTATGACAGCTCAGGTTTGAAAGAACCCTTTGGCCAGCCTCTCTCATGGTGGTCATGATTCACTATAGACTCTTGCCCTAATTTCATTTGAGCATCTTACACGAATGCCACATCCCCTGACAGGGGCCCCTCTACCTCTACCACAACCTCTTCCTTGTCCTGGTGGCCTATTCGATACATGCTTACTGTAGTATCAACTTCAATCTATTGACCCTTTTTTAGAGGTTGAGAACTGCTTGATAAGTTTTGCACAGAGAGTTCACACAGGTGCTGACGATATTTAGAATATAGAGAGCAGTGCCAGTAGGCTGCTACTAAGTGTCTGCTATGTGTTGACATGGTTATTCAATAAGGTTTTGTGTCTTTCTCTGAGAAGTGTGTAAACTGTTTTGAAAAGTGTGTTAAAACTCAAAGAAATTTGTGTGAAAGCAATGAGAAATGGTAAACCCATTTGCCAGAGAAGACTCTTGCTGTGCAAAGAAGATGTGAGCATTAGATGAAGTTGACCCATGATTCGCTAAATGCCAGAAAACGATTGGGAAAAACTGTAATGTAGAGCAGCAGAGCTTCGGGCTAAGGAATGCTAAACTAAATAATAGAAGCACCTGTGTTGGAGGAGAGGAGAGTCCTCCTCCTGAATGAATCAATGAAACTGAATGTATTAAGGAAGAGTGTAATCATTGTCATATCACACAAGTGCTGTAAAGTGCCGTGTGCACTGAATGGTGTTTGAGTTGTGTATACAGGTATGATTTAATGGGTGTAGGCAAGAGAGTGTGCTTGATTGAAAATCCTCCATGTGATGCAACACAGCGTATCTCTCTGTCTCTCTCTTTTGCTCTCTCTCTCTCTCTCTCTCTCTCTCTCTCTCTCTCTCTCTCTCTCTCTCTCTCTCTCTCTCTCTCTCTCTCTCACACACACATAAACAGCCCACCCTCCATCCAGACAGCTGAGGTCAGAGCCCGCGTGCTTGTTAATTGGTGCTGGGCCAGAGACGCTCGGAAAGAAAATGAGAAAATTACACGTTCCCGGAGAAATCAGCTGTGGTTCTTCAGGCCCCTTTTGCAGTAACACTGCCGCGTATAGACAGGCAGCCTTCTATTGTGCGGCAGACGTCTGGGTCTATTGGTGTGTGTGTGTGTGTGGGAGTGGGTGTGTGTATTTGTGTGTCTCTTTGTGTGTGTTTATGCAGTCTCTCAGAAACACCTGTTGCTTGGGCAGACATCGTTTTGCAAACACGTTCAGCTGCGTCGTGTGTGCAACACAAACCTCTGGGTTACAGGCAGCTCTCCACAGTCAGACACACACACACACACACACACACACACACACACACACACACACACACACACACACACACACACAGTAAGACGGAGCCAGCTGTGCCCTGTGCATCTGTTGGAAGCTCAGCTCAGCTCATCTCATCTATTCCTCAATTATTACACTCAGAACTGAAACCACAAGGCCTAAGGCCAGAACCCCCCCCCCCCCCCACCCCCACCCCCCCGCCCGCCTTCTGTTTCAGATTCTTGCATTACATCCATTCCAAAGCAATCCGTGTAGCAGGGTACGAGGCAGCAGCTTCTCTGAAGCCAACTCACGGAGAAGGTCTCATGAAATTGATCATATTAACAGAACCAAACAGAAGTGAGTTGTCGTCGGGGGCAACATGGTGACTCAGTGTCATGTTAAAGACACTTAGCAGACTGCATCCCCCAGCCAACACAGGGCTATGCTAATGAGAGCTGTGGATCAGGCTGAGCCTGAGAGAATGCGTGCCTTTGGGCTTCCCCTGGGTGTCTGCCGTGGAGAGGGATAGAGTACGCTGTTTATTGGATGAGAGCTAGGGTGTCTGACGGGTCACTGCACCTCTGCACTGCATCTTATTAGTTGCATTTAATCGCCCCACCGCAATCGACCCCCCCCTCGCAGCACACACACACACACATACACACACACACACACACACACACACACACACACACACACACACACACACACACACACACTTAATAACACTGACACCAGCATTCCATCTCCTTCCATCTATGTATTAGCATCGATACACAGGCGTTGCTAGGACTACAGCAGTCAAGGATAGGAGCAACAGATCGTTCTACTTATCTCAACCTCCAGTTCCCCCATTGGGTATACTCCCACTTTGTATACAATGCTTACATTTCTCACTCAGTACATTATAAATTGTGTTGTATTTATGGAACATAGAGATCCGTTATGGAGAATGGTAAACTTGTAAACTTGTAATGGTAAACTTGTAATGGTAAACTTGTATAATAATGGTATTATTCTGTCTGTTAGTGCAAAGGTTGCACACGTTACCTAGATTGTGAACAGTGAAATCTAAAGGCACATCGCTCTGTTTTAGTCAACAGAGTAGGCCAACACTGAGCTTGGAGTCAAAGAGGAAACTTATCAGAGAATCACACCAAAACAAACGTGTGCATCCCTCTCCCTTTTCTCCTTTTGTATGCCCGGGACACTGCGGAATTCTTCAGGCCAATGATTGACCGAGAAATGAAACAGTCACAGGCCACAGTCCTCTCCTCCCCTCTCTGCCAACAAACACAGATCCGAACAACAAAGTTACCAAACAGTAAACGTTCCACCTTCTTCTTCTTCCCTCGCTCCCTCTCACTCCTTCTCCCTCTCTCTCTCTTTAAGAGGACTGCTAATCTTGAGTCAACATCATTAGTTGTTTGCCCATATCGCCTGGGAGAGAGAACATGCCAGGGAGTGCTTTGTGGCGCTATCAGTTGTTTAAAGAGTTGTGCGCTCTGTGCCATAATGGCATCGACCTGGAATGCTCGGAGCTTTGAGCTGCCGCCTCGCATGCTCTCTCTCGGCTCCCACTGGCCGCTGCTTTCTTCATCCCCTAATCAAAGCCCATTGGTTCACATCGAAACTCCCAAACATGTAGACCAATGAGATTCTATTTCATCATAAAGCATTGTGACATATTCACACAAATAGTGTGACCTGCAATAGCACTCTGTTTGCGTCATTGAAAGGGGTAGGTATTAACGATCCAGTGGGGGTCATTATTTATTTATTTATTTGCTTTTTTTAATGTGTACATTTGTAAACTGTATGTTATAAACAGAATCCTCACAGGATGTGGAGCGCTGAGACGCAGGGGGGAATAGGGAGCGAGGGATGAGGTGGAGGCTTAAGTGTGCTTAGGGATGTTTGGTCAGAACCAACAAGAGGAAGCAGGGGCCGTGCACTGAGCATACAAAAGACCATGATTTACTCCTGCGGCAAGAGTAAAGCACACACACACACACACACACACACACACACACACACACACACACACACACACACACACACACACACACACATACACACACATACACACACACACACACACACACACACACACTTACAAAACAAGCATGAGGATGTCACCTTTGTCTCAGACATGGCCTCCATTACCAAAGGATCAGGGAGAGAAATACATCAGGCTGTC
>NC_137911.1:28553989-28555764 GCF_963457725.1 Sprattus sprattus | reverse complement strand
AATTTCATGAGTCGGTTTACCGAATCAATCACTGTGTTGTTGCCTGAGCCAGTCATGGTGGCCGGTAGTTTGAGGGTTGAGTTGAGTAGTGAATGAGCCTACTCTGTGTGTGCAGGCCCTCTGTTTGTGTGTGTGTGTGTGTGTGTGTGTGTGCAGGCTCTATGTGTGTGTGTGTGTGTGTGTGTGTGTGCTGGCCCTATCCTATTCATCATATACCTCCTCCCACTTGGACTGATTTTCCGTAAATACAATATTCATTTCCACTGTTATGCGGATGACACCCAGCTCTACGTTTCCACCAAACCCACTTCCACCTTCCCACCCTCCTCCCTCTGTGCCTGTTTACAGGAAATCAAATCCTGGTTTTCTTCAAATTTCCTGAAGCTTAACAGTGGAAAAACTGAGGCAGTCCTCATTGGCTCCAAACACACCCTCACCAAACACCCCAGTTTCACCCTCACCATAGATAACTCCTTGGTTACCCCCTCTCCTCAGGTTAAAAGCCTGGGTGTTGTCCTCGACAGCACCCTATCATTCCATACCCACATCAACAACACCATTCGATCTGCCTACTTTCACATCCGCAATATCAACCGCCTCCGCCCCTCACTCACTCCCAACACCGCCGCAATCCTGGTTCACTCCCTTGTCACTTCCCGCCTGGACTACTGCAATTCCCTTCTCTTTGGTCTCCCACACAAACTTCTCCATAAACTCCAACTGGTACAAAATGCTGCTGCCCGTATCGTCACTAGGACGCCATCCATCAATCACATCACCCCCGTTCTGCATCAACTCCACTGGCTTCCCATTGAACACCGCATACATTTCAAAATCCTCCTCCACACATTTAAGGCAATCCATAACCTCGCCCCTCCATACCTCTCTGACCTCCTCCACATCAATGTCCCTACCCGGTCTCTCAGGTCTGCTTCCTCCATCACCCTGACCGTCCCCCAAGCCCATCTGTCCACCATGGGATCCAGAGCCTTCAGCCGCTCTGCCCCTCACCTCTGGAACTCCCTTCCCCCTGACATCAGGAACATTGACCCTTACTCAATCGCTCTTTTTAAAAATTACTCAAAACACACCTGTTTAAGCAGGCCTATAACCTGTAAAGTTGTTGCCATATAATGTATAATTCAATGTATTTTCTTTATAATTCAATGTATTTTTTTCAATGTATTTTTATAATTTAATGTATTTTTAATTTTTTCAATGTTGTAAGGCGACCTTGGGTCTCTTGAAAGGCGCCATATAAATAAAATGTATTATTATTATTATTATTATGTGTGTGTGTGTGTGCAGCCCTCTGTGTGTGTGCAGGTCCTATGTGTGTGCGTGTGTGTGTGTGTGTGTGTGCAGGCTCTATGTGTGTGTGTGTGTGCAGCCCTCTGTGTGTGTGCAGGTCCTATGGGTGTGCGTGTGTGTGTGTGTGTGTCAAGGCCCTCTCTGTGTGTGTGTGTGTGTGCAGGCCCTCTGTGTGTGTGTGTGTGTGTGCAGGCCCTCTGTGTGTGTGTGTGCAGGCCCTCTCTGTGTGTGTTTGTGTGTGTGCAGGCCCTCTGTGTGTGTGTGTGTGTGTGTGCTGTGCCCTGTGTGTGTGTGTGTGTGTGCTGTGCCCTGTGTTCCTCTCGGAGAGTTCCCTCTGAAGACACCTGCCTCCTGCCAGAGAGGCATGGCCACTCTCAGCTCTTCATTCACTGTCAAGAGAACCCCACTTGATCACTGCCACGCCAGGCGACACAGGATGGGCGTCACTCCCCCCGCCCCCATCC
>NC_137911.1:28538989-28541489 GCF_963457725.1 Sprattus sprattus | reverse complement strand
CTCAAAACAGGGCGTTTATCCTGTGTTGTATGGGCTGCTTAAAAAGTAAGTAAAAAGAGTATATCCACTTCTCCAGGAACCACTACACCACTGGCTACAACATACCCCTCCCCAAAGAACTCTGGAAGGACAGATCCACATGGGACACTGGCTAGTGGCTACAAGCTAGTCAGGCAAAACGTCGCTGCCAACAGTCTTTTTTCTCTCAATGGACATAAAGTACCAAACGAACAGGTTTACTTCCTAGAAAAGGTCTTGTGAAAGCTTTGATGTGAAATTTCAGGGCATTGATAGCCTTCTGCATAGAAGAAATCACCTCGGAAACAGCAAACAACCTCAGACGACCACGTAATGTCACTACGGTTGTGACCTTACTAAAATAACGAACTTGTGTGTAGACATACTTGGTTGCACATGTTTTCTTTTTTTTTTACATCAACACTATGAACACTATAACACAAATTTCCATTTCCATTTCCACTAAAACAACATGCTTTTTGCTAGGACGACTAACCTCACTGAGGAGAGGGATCAGTTAGTCTACATGTTAAATAGTATGGCACAAATACAGAGCACAATCTAAAACATCATTACAAAAAATAATACAAATAGAAACTGAATTTCTGTTCAAGATTTCACCCAAGGATCCCCGCTGAAAACAACCAGATATACGCCAGATAGTACACTACAGATATATAAGTTAACACATATAACAATTCTCTTCATATAAAACAAACTCTTTGTTTAGAAATCTTCAATAAATACTCCGCTGTTTTTCCCTTCTTTGTACTTTAAGCTAGGCTAGCAAAGTGACTAGCGCTCCGTGCTGTGGGGAGCACTTCACCCCTATTCCTGTTTCCCCTCGCTTTTGATCTCCAAATCAACATTTTCATCCAGTCAGCTGAGCCTGTGTGTGTGTGCCTACTCTTCCAATGTGAACTGGCACACACACACACACACCATCACACACACACACACGCACACACACAGTCTAGATGAAAAAAAGGCCACTGCGACCACTGGCCTCTGTACCGCCAAGCACAAACAGTCCTTAAACCTGCTGCTGGGTGAAGACACACACACGTACACACACACGCACATATATGCAACCATGTAGCACAACACACACAGACACTGTCCCTGATTAAAAGTCACTGATGGAGTGGTCTGGCCTGATGGTGGTGTTAGCCAGATTCCCACCCAGGGCTGAATGGCTACTGGTTGCAGTGTCAGTTGGTGGTGCTGTGCTACACCAGGCCAACTGTAGAGGGTCTGTGGGTGTGATGCTGTGTGTGCTGACTGTATACCTCTCTTTCCTTTAGTTGTGCTGCCAATCATCAGGAACCAGGAAGTACCTGAAGAAACTGTCCAGGTGCAGAAAGACCCGTCCCCCGCCCGTGTGTCACAGCTCTGTCAGTACCCATCATCCTCCACTCCACGGTGTGTGTGGCGACTTGGAGCCGGATTGTGGCGTTTTTCTCAAAAATTAGGTTTTGGTTTTCTGATTTTGCCACCTATCTTTGCCTCAACCTGCACAGCTGACAACAAATAAATGTACTGGATGACGTAACCGAACGGTGAACACACACACACACTCCTCTACACTAGGGAAGAGGGTTCTAGCTGTTGCTAGGCGCAAACCCCGGCTCTGTGGTAAAACTGCTCAGAACCATTCAGCCCGGTGGTGGAAAAGGAGCCTATTGCTAAAGGTGAACGAAGCGTGGGTGTTTACTCCAGCAGCTCCTGGCATGCGTTTGACCTGCGCGCTGTTGTTGTTTTGCTTTCGTTTTTGTTGTCTTGTTTTTGTTGTCTTGTTTTTGTTGTCTTGTTTTTGTTTTTGCTGGGAGGCGTGTGCATGTTCATGCATGCTGGCTGACAGCGACAGTGCATGCAGTCGAGGTTTCTACTCGGGAGGTTAAAGGGGGGGTGGGGGGTTAGGAGGAGGAGGGGGGGGGACGACGACAGTCTTTCCCAGGGGACACCCTGTCTGAGAGGAATCAAAAAGCCCTGCTGTGGTTGCCTGGACCCGTGCTGCTGGAAGACCTCGCTCAGAGTGGCGGAGAAGGCAGGCGAGACCCCGGCTCTTCCTCTTCCTCCTCATCTTCCTCCTCCTCCTCATCCACCACCCCCGACGCTGCCCCCACCTCCTCCTCCTCCTCCTCCTCTTCTGGGTGAAGGGCCAATGTCGTCGTGCTGGTGGAGGGGCGAGGAGGAGGTGCTGCTGCCTCCGAGGCGGCGGCGTGGGAGGTCTTGTCCTGGGACTGCGAGGAGGAGGAGGAGGAGCGCGTGCTCTCGCCGGAGCTGCTGCGCGTCTCGGTGCTCGTGCTGCTCGTCTTCTTCATCTTCCTCCGCTTGGCCAGCGGCGCCTTGTCCACCGTCTGCAGTCGGAAGCCCTGCCGCTTCACCTTGTTGAAGGCCTGCGAGGGACGGCACAGGGCACAGGGGTCAAAGGTCAGCGTCAGGTCTATCTCTCTCTCTCTCCTCTCCTCCCTCATGTCTC
>NC_137911.1:28526489-28531489 GCF_963457725.1 Sprattus sprattus | reverse complement strand
GAGCTATAAAACAACCAGTCAGTAACGTCACGTAATGTCACGTAATGTAATGTACAATGCCCGTCATGAAAACGGTACCGACTGCACACTGAAACTGCACTTTTCATTACGACTGTTACTGAGCTATAAAACAACCAGTCAGTAACGTCACGTAATGTCACGTAACGTAATGTACAATGCCCGTCATGAAAACGGTACCGACTGCACACTGAAACTGCACTTTTCATTACGACTGTTACTGAGCTTTGAAACAACCAGTCAGTAATGTCACGTAATGTCACGAAATGTGATGTACAATGCCCGTCATGAAAACAGGTTTGTTAAAACATAATGGACAGAAGAGAATAGGGGGCCAAATGACCTTTCTAGCAGTAACAAACCGCAGACTTCGCCTGAACTTCTACGGAGCTGGTTGCACACATCCCAGAAAAGAATGAGGCCGCAGCCAAACATGTTGTTGTACTTGGAAGAGAGACAGTGTCTGATGGATGGCACCTTTATTTGATCCTGGAGTTAGCCGCTCAGTTAGCCAACACAGGAAATCACACAATGTACACACAATGCTAGTCAGCCCTGCCAGTTTTTGCACATGTAACACACACACACACAGACAAACACACATACACACATAGACACACACACACACACACACAGACACACACACACACACAATCACACGCATGCACACGCACACGCGCACACGCACGCACACGCACACGCACACGCACACGCACACACACTTACCAGGATGACCCCTAGGCTCCAGAGGTCGCAGGACTCGTCGTAGCCGTCGTAGCCGAGGATCTCTGGCGCGGCGTACTGCAGGGTGAAGCAGGGGGTCTTCAGTAGCTGGTTGTCGGGGGGCTTGAGCCGGGCGAAACCAAAGTCGATCACCTTGATCTCCGAGTGCTCACCATCGTCCGTGAACAGCAGGTTCTGTGAGCAGGAGAAAGATGGCTAACAGTTAATGAGGTGACTGTTGTAAAGTATACTTTTATGTTTCTTTTTATTATCTGTTTTTATTTATTTCTTTTTATTGAACTATTATTTGGTTTCTTTATTATTACTATGGGTAGGGGGAGGGGGGGGCAGGGTGAAAATGTTTGCTGTGTATTGTTCTGGTGTTACTCAATTTGATGTGACTTGCAAACTGAAAATCAATAAATACATTGTTTAGAAAATGAGGTGACTGAGCACGAGCACGCTAACATGGTATGAATAGACCCCTATCTGCTGTGCATGTGGTGTGTGTGTGTGAGAGGCCTGTGACTGTGTGTGTGTGTGTGTGTCTGTGTGTGTGTGTGTGTGTGTCTGTGTGTGTGTGTGTGTGTGTCTGTGTGTGTGTGCGTGTGTGTGTGCGTGTGTGTGAGTGCGGTGTGTGGTGTGTGAGTGTGTGTGTGTGTGTGTGTGTGTGTGTGTGTGTGCGTGCCTGCTTGTGTGTGTGTGTGTAGTGGTTAATGATATGGGTGATGATAAATACGTGTGTGTGTGTGTGTGTGTGTGTGTGTGTGTGTGTGTGTGTGTGTGTGTGTCCCACCTCAGGTTTCAGGTCTCTGTGCACCACGCCCACGTCGTGCATGTGGCTGACGGCGGACACCAGGCGTCTCATGATGCGGCTGGCCTCCGTCTCGCTGAAGTGCTGCTTCCTGCGGATACGCTCCAGCAGCTCACCGCCCCGCAGCAGCTCCAGAACCAGGTAGGTGTGCAGCTGGACGGATCAACACACACACACAAACACACACACACACACACAGTCAGACAGAGACACACACACACACACACACACAAACACACACACACACACACACACACACAGACAGACAGCAGCAGGTTATAATCCTAACCCAATATTATGAGCAATAATAATGTCATATGCTCACGCCACACATGCTAAATACTAACCCTGAACATTACTAGAGAATACTAAAATATAAAAAGCAAAAGCACATAATGAAACAAACAGCTGTGAGGCAGATATGGGTCATTAGTCTGGTCCTTATTTCCAATACGACTACCATCACTTGCAATCCACCCCTCTGCATGTATATTTTAGGCCAAGTACACCCTAGACTACATCACAAGCCAAAAAAGATGCAATGTGGAGAAATGGATTGACTATATTTATGGAAACAAAACAAGCCACACAGAATAAAGATGACCTAATTTAGGAAACACACCCATGCTCCTCTCTCTCTGTCTCTCTCACACACACACACACACACACACACACACACACACACACACACACACACACACACACACACACACACACACACACACACACACACACACACACACACACACACACAATGGGTGCCTTCCTTTTTTGATTTAAAAGACCAGCACAGCTTTCCGTAACAGTCTTTCAAGCTCCAGGTCTGACACAGCCAATGTCAATTAAGAGGGCAATTAACTGCAATAACGCAAAAATAAATGGACAAACAAATAAATAAATAAAGGGGAATCTAGGGCAGCACAAAAGGAAAAGGCTTTCTCTGGTTGTGCCCCAGATTGGTACATAAGTAAGCCTGTAGCCCTGTGTGTGTATGTGTGTATGTATGTGTACGTGTGTGTATGTGTGTGTGTGTGCATGTGTGTGTAGGTGTACATGTGTGTGTGTGTGCCAGAGATTTTTAGACTGCAATAACCTGCACTACAGTACAGAGCCCCATTAAAAGTAGGACATTTCTACAGTCCTATCACCTTCATGGTGTGGCCCACTGAGTAGACCACAGGAAACAACACATTGACAATGAGGGCTCCAATACAATGGTTATGAAACGGCCATAACTGAACAAGAAAAACTTGAGGGCCAACCTGGTCATGGTAAATCTCATGCATCTTGACGATGTTAGGATGTCCATCACACAACTTCAGAGCAGCTATCTCCTTCTGCGTCTGAGCCTCCATCCTTCAGAAATAAATACAAAAAGTTGTTTATTCAGCTTCTAGTTCACATCTTTCATACCATAAAGTACCATAAGTAATCCTTTCACTATTCATAAAGTCAGTAAGTAATATGTTACTACTACTACTTTAAAGTTCCATTGCGTGAACTCAAAAGAGATATTTTCGGGAATGTCTTTTATCGTTTTGGCAAGTAACCATAGAATACGTGAGATAACGTTTAGTCAGCCAGTTAGTAACGGAAAAAAATCCCTTCAGGACATAACAAGTTCTGTTCGCCTCGTCAAGATTCTTTCTCCTATACTGACTATCCATTATCCCGACAGTGGTACACGAGTTAGAGAAGTCGTTTAGTAATCAGAAGGTTGCTAGTTCGATTCCCTGTCAAAGTGTCCTTGAGCAAGACACTGAACCCCTAAGTGTGCCATCAGTGTAATTGTAAGAAATGTGTATACATCATTGTAAGTCGCTTTGGAAAAAAGCGTCTGCTAAATGACTAAATGTAGATCTTCACCTCTTACTGACGATCTTGACGGCGTAGGATTGGCCCGTCTTTTTGTGTTGACACCGCCTACAGATGGAGAAGCTGCCCTCTCCCAGGGACGACTCCTTTAGGTCCACCTCATAGTTCAGGTAGAACGGGGAGTCCTGCTCAGAGCAGTGAAAGAGGCGGTCGCATTACATAGACACAGACACATGAACACACAGAAATAAAGAGATGGATGGATGGATGGATGGATGGATGGATGGATAGATGAATGGATGAATGAATGGATTGATGAATGGATAGAGCAGTAAAAGAGGCGGTCGCATCACATAGACACATGAACACACAGAAATAAAGAGATGGATGGATGGATAGATGAATGGATGAATGAATGGATGGATGGATGAATGAATGAATGAATGGATGGATGGATGGATAGTCCTGGTCAGAGCAGGGAAAGAGGCGGTCGCATCACACAGACACATAGACACATGAACACACAGAAATAAAGAGATGGATGGATGAATGAATGGATGGATGGATGGATGAATGGATGGATGGATGGATGGATGGATAGTCCTGGTCAGAGGAGTGAAAGAGGCGGTCGCACAGGGTTCTATCACATAGACACATGAAACCACACATCTACACGCCTGTATCAGCAGGAAATGGTCACTGACTCACAAGGCCAGTGCACACAGAAATAAACAGATGGATGGATGGATGGATGGATGGAAAGATAGATAGACAGATAGACAGATAGACAGATAGATAGATAGAAAGATAGAAAGATAGATAGATGGATGGATAGGGAGAGAGGGAGAGAGGGAGAGAGGCACTGTTGGTTGACTAGATTTAGGACAGAAGAAAGACAGATAAACCCGGGCGTGGGTCACCTTCATCATGGCACTGCGGGCCACAGCGGCGGAGCCCGGTCTGTCGGCTCCACCACACAGGAGGTCATCCATCACCACATTCCTCTTGAACAGGATGGAGGGAGACATGAACGAGTAGCCCTGGAAACACACACACACACACACACACACACACACACACACACACACACACACACACACACACACACACACACACACACACACACACACACACACACACACACACACACACACACACACACACACACACACACACACACACAATTATCCAGGTGTTTCTGGTGTGAATGTGAACTGTATGCACCGCATATAACTCACAGAAGACATCTACCCAGTGCTTTAAAAGTGACTATACCTATGTTAGGTGAAAATTCACCCTAGTTACCTCAGGACTCCGGAGCTGCATATAAGTATATTTATTAGACAAACAACAACAACAACAATTGCAATCGGGCTCCCCTCCCAGCACAAGGCTGAAAGTGAACCATGATAAACACATTGCACAAGGTTTATATACACAACAGTTAAGCGTACAACAGGGATAACCACGTGGTGGATTTCTGACGTCCGAGGCATGGATGGAAGTTTTGCACAAGATTGGAAGAAGCACAGTTCGACCATTCTTATCGCCTCTGGTCTAACTATGCTCTTATATGCAGACTAAGTGGCACCTAATAGCCTCAGTTACACACACACACACACAGACAGAA
>NC_137911.1:28503989-28513989 GCF_963457725.1 Sprattus sprattus | reverse complement strand
GAACCATCTCACTCTGAAGCAACGTTGTGCAGAAACGGCTGCCGCTTCCTTAAACGCAGCCAATCAGGAGTGCATCATGAATGATTCAAGTACATGTATGGTTGCCCCCAGAGAAAAAAAAAGACAACGGTGAGTGGAGAGTGCTCCATTATCTCCAAGTTCTTCTGTATCTCCTCTCTCCTCTCCTCTCCGCCTTCAAGGGCACGGATATCATTAGGAGTGCTTGCTTGCGAAGCACATCACAAGTCAAGCCTTCATCTTCACTCGAGCACCAATTAGCTAGCCCCTTGCATTTATTGTTTAACACCTACGCCTGCACAATTGTTTCCCAGGCAAACTCAGTCCTTAAATTGTTTTCAGACAGGCTCATTAAAAGCTGGAAATGAGTGACGGGAGATTCCCTTAGGTTACCTTAAGCAGGTCTACCTCAGAATCAGAATCAGAATCCGTTTTTATTGGCAAAGTTAGTTTACACAAACAAGGAATTTGACTTGGTGCAGTGGCTCTCTTTGTGCTTACACATATTACTCCAAATAGACATCACAACACAAAACAATACAACAGTGCAAAACAATACAACAGTGCAAAACAATAGAGGGCCATAGGGCCTAACTAATGTTCTGAATGACAGAACGTTTGTGACAGAGAACTTCAGCATGCAGGCTGTTAGTAAAAAACCTGAACACCCAAGAGATTTCGTCAGAGATCTGAACCCACTTCCTTTTCCCTCTATCTCATGTCTGATGCTATCCCAGCCGAGCACACTTCAGTCAGCACTAACAACAAACTGAACACACTGTGCATCAGGGTTAGCATGTCTGTCCGATGCTATCCCAGCCAAGCACACTTCAGTCAGCACTAACATTTACATTTACATTCAGTCATTTAGCAGACGCTTTTTTTTTTTTTTTTTTTAAGACATAGAAAACGACATAGAGAGAAAACGAAGTGCGGGACTGTCACTGCACTAATAACAAACTGAACACACTGTGCATCTGCATGAGCATGTCTAGGGGGCGGAGTGCATTTCTCATGCACAAGAACGCTTTGTCCAAAATAAATGGCTTGTAGCCTACTTCCTATGAGATTGACTGAGACAAGAGAAAAGCCATCACTGAGTGTGCAGAAGTGTTCACCTAGTGTGCACAAGGGCATTTTGTGGGCCATGATATGTAAATACATGTGTATAACGTGTGTATAATAAATATATAATAAATGTATATAATAATTTGACAGTGCACAGGAGTGAGGAGCAGCCATGCGTGTATGCAGCAGAGTGGGTGTGTGAGTGGAGAGAGGCATGCAAGAGTGTGAGAGCCGCTTTGTTTTCCTGAGAGTGAGTGAGTGAGTGTGTGTGCGTGTGAGTCTGCTCGTGAGCGCCAGTGTGAGCACATGTTACCCCATGTGTCCGTGTCCTGGTGCAGCCACTGGAGTGAACACACTCCGGCTGTCAAACCGTCCGGAAGCACACAGACCCAGAGAGAGCTCAGAACGTGCAGCTGTAGTAAACCGAGATCTCACTCGGACAGACATATCTGTGTGTGTTTGTGTGTGTGTGTGAGTTTTGTGTGTGTGTGTGTGTGTGTGTGTGTGTGTGTGTGTGTGTCTGTGTGTCTGTGTGTCTGTGTGTCTGTGTGTCTGTGTGTCTGTGTGTCTGTGTGTCTGTGTGTCTGTGTGTCTGTGTGTCTGTGTTAAATCTGATTGCAGAGGAAGCCACTCTTCTCACACACACGCAATCTTTTCCACATCTCTGCCTAATTTTGTTGCATCATCATCATCATCATCATCTCTAAACACAGACACTTGCACATACACACACTTTGGCAAACAACACGATGCACATCCATAGCCAGCCACAATCTCCGTAGGTTCTCTGCTGGTAGTGTGGGATTCGGAGGCAACTTTTGGCTTATGTTGCACAACACCCCGGTCATCCACTCCAGGGGCCTGGTGGGAAATTAGCGCTTTATTAATAGCACTCGCAGCAAGGCCATTCAGCTTGGCTCCCCTACTGCGGAACAGCACTGCTTGGGCTAGACCTAACAGCAGGATTGGCGGGTGGGAGGTGTTTGTGTGTGTGTGTGGGGGGGGGGGGGGGGGATGGTGGGCATATGGCTGTCTCCTCCATCTGCATCTATTGGCATTCTGACTGGTGACACAGTGTTAGCTTTGGCAGACTGATGGAATGCTTGGTATCAAAGACGTGGTGTGAGAGCGTTTGATTAAGCACATCTGGAAACCTAGAGAGTGCGAGTCACGAGGTTCCAACGTGCTGCTGCCTCTTCGTCCTTGTTCTATGTCAGACAGACATAGAAGCCAAACTGGGTCATGTTCCAGCATTGTGATCTCGCAAATCTTAACAGAACAAAACCCCCTCGGAGGACTGGGACGGGAGGGGTGGGGGGTGGGGTGGGGAGATTAACCAAGAGGGAATGATGGTTCATGTGATACTCACCATAACAACCAACTCCTAGCCTGGAGGTTTATAGGCCTGCGCAGGCACAAATAGATAACCTGAGGAACTGCGAATGGTCTTACTGAGCTGATCTCTATTATCTGCCTATTAGGAACAGGGCAACAAGAGTGTCGGGTCAGGAATTATTTTTGCACATTGTTATGCAACCTGACCATACCACCCAACATCTCAGGAAGGGCATTTCTGCTTTTGTAAGTACACAGTCATTACAACTCTGCACTTCCTTGGCATTTATTATTCACAGACTACTGAAGAGTCAAATTAATGTCTGACGGTGCTCAGTGTCGATTACAGCCCATTTGATTGAGGCCAAGAGTTGCACTGCTGTGCAAATGAATCACGCCAGCTCAGGTTTTCAGGTAATTTTATATTATACATGCCAGCCTTTGCAGACAAACTGGGCCATAGAAAGTGCAACAACAACAACAAAAACAAACTGAACAATGGGAAGGCAACATTACACAAAATAAGAGGTTTTCTTAAGTGCTGGAGGAACAAAAGAGAAAGCTATCACCATGAGCGATGTCTTATAACACTCCTCCAGGTAACACAGCCAAAGGCTGACGTTCCAAAAATAACATGAAGCATCTATTCTGACAGTGTGCTGACACTGAAGTAGCAGAAAGATTTATTTATGAATACCCTCCTTGTGAGAACCAATACTTTTGCAGGAGTGTCTACCTCCTGCCAAAAACCTTCATGTATCTAATCAATCAATACTGTAACCTGATTGCAACAGGCCAATTGGAACTGGCCGAAACTAATGCTTGCTGGCAGAAGACACCGTCAACGACTAGTTAGAAAAGCACCTATTTGCATGATTGACGCCGCAGTTAAGTCAGCCGAACAGTTTCAGATAGACTTGCTTGTTAAATTCCAGTCCATTTGGCACCTAATGCAAGTTACCATTAAGCTTAGCAAGTTTTAGCATAGCAACTTGTCTCGCATTGACATTGCCTGAAGCTGTCAAATCAGATGACCTGAGTTCGTCGTCTCTGCCATGTTCATATCTCATCTAGTTTCCAGAAACACGCACACTAATAAAAACCCGCTGACTTTGAGTTTAGAGTCCCATAGTGTGCCATTGTTGGACTTGATATTTCACGTTGCACTAGTATCAACCGTGCCAAGGAGTTCTATATCAATATACAGGATTGCTAGCATTGCTAATGAAACCTTTTCCTCAAAGGCAATGGCACTTGTTCTCAGACCACACGCCCCAAAAGCAAAAAGAAATATCATAGATCTATACGACATGACACTTACTATTTTTCAGCTCGTGTTTCACAGTAAACAGGTCACCTTCTTGCGATGATCCTTCCACCGAAGTAGACGGCATCTTTACGTTACGCGAAAGGCTTACGGTATAGGTTCTTCACTGGGTTAATAAACACAGAACTATAAACACAGAGCAGATGGCACACTGTCGACCGTACTACCTAGAGTTAAAATAATTAAGGCCGAAAGCGGCCAGATATCGTGCAAAACACTTGCATACTAAGCCAGAAGCCTTGTCGTTACTATCACTACATGAATTCCTTACAACCAAGCCCTCACTGAACGATTATTGGAGTTGCTAGGCGAATTCTTTCGAAATGGTTGGCTAACTGGACTGTCATTTACTTAACACTCCTCCTAAAATGTAGTGTCCTGTGTTACTTCTTCTTTCTCATTGGTGTGAAAACTGAGGAGCGCCGTGTATTCCCGCCTACCTTAATATAATCAACCACGCCCACATTCTGTACTGCAGTTGAAGGCCAATTTGACAAGTAGAAAAAAATGTTAATAAGTGGTTCCAGGCTCTTGCACGTCTTCCACTATAGCTGGACAGGAGCAGATGTGAGAAAAAAAAACCTTCCACCTAAAACCATTCAGGACTAGTAAACAAAAACAAAGTGAGATATGTTTCCCTTCTCCTGTAAAAATGCTGTAGCTGATATATCAGGACCAAGCAGGCTACACATTGCCCAGTGTGCATAGCTGTCCTCTGAGACGGTGCAGACATAGTAAGACATTATCAGTGGCACCCTGTAATTTGTATGTTTTTGAACACAGGCAAATGCCCTCTTCTGTCTGTTCTATACTTTAAAGCAGTAGCACATAACAAACAGAATTCCACATAGTCAACATCAACTAAGCTACGTATAATGCAATCAGTAACTAGCTACTAGATACTTCGTATTACTACATAAGAAATAGGCAGTTAAAGTAAATGCCATTTCAATACAATATGTAAATTACCTAAAAACTAGATTTTATTAGACTAATAGTGTCCTATGTTGAAGAACAAATGCATGGAGAACAATCATTTCCTTCCATTATATCCTTTCAACAGTGTTAAGCTCGATCAGAATTTGAAGATAATTTCTCGAACTAAATGTTCACATCTCATGGCTTTTGACCTGAATGTGACCCACCTACTGTAAGAGACCTATGGTAAACCCCCAATAAATGGCCCTTACAACTTGCTTTAATTAAGCCATTCGATTCCATTTTGTACCAATAGATGGTAATAGTGCTCAAGAAACCAAGAAACTCCCCAAAGAGAAAGTGGACGCTCTTTGGGTTGCCAGATTAGTTTACCAATTACGTTTTCTTCATGTAGCCTATAATGCAAGTTAAATAATGCAATAAACGTGTTTAAAAAAAATGCTGTATTGACTATATCATAACTTTTATATACATGAAGTTAGATGTATGCGACGTTTTAGATAGATTTGTATTTGGCTGGTTAATGCTTTTTCTGTCGTTTTGGGCTTTGTTTTCCACTGTCTGGCCACCAGTCGCTTGGAGTGTCTCGGGAGCAGTCCACTCCTCACTTCCTAGTTAGCTAAGAAAGTTAACGCTAGCGTAAAGCCGTATAACCACGGTGTGTAGAAAGGGCGATATATTCTCCTTACGGCACGGGACGCGTTTTGTATCGACAGGTTTTTTAGCTAAGTGATTTTATGCGCAAGATAGAGAATCATATCTGCGCTGTCTTTTCAGAGTATAAATGTTCTAGGAGCTGCCGCAGCAAGTTCTTAGCTAGCAGGGTTGCTAAAGCTATCTAAAAGTTACCGTTTTGTTCGCTAATTTGCCATCTCTGAGTAACAGGATTTTGTTAGCTTCAATTTGCTCAGTAATTTATTAAAAAGCATGATTCGTTTAAACAAATCGAAGTGACAGGCGATGACTGAATACTGATAGCTAGCCACTTCCTGACACACAGGCTAACGCTCAACTAGCTGACTTTTGGAACTCAAGTCCTACGCCTTGGTGATTCATTGGTAAGTCAACTTGCTAGCCAACGTTAGTTTGCATGTGTTAACTGGGTAAATATGAAGGGATCTTCAGTTCTCATCAGTTGACCACAGCCCACTAATGTTAATATTGTCATGTTTCGCGTTAGACGTGTCCGACCATTCATTAATAATAACCACACTATGTAAGCAAAGCAGAATCCAAGAACCTGTGTATAAAGTCAGCTGAAGCGTCAAGTCAACCTCGGATGCGATTTGTTAGCTTGCTCAGTGAGGTTTATAGCATAACGTAATTCTTAGGAGAATGGTTCTAGGTTTAATTATTTTTTTCCATCTGAGGTTTGACAGGGCAGCACTGTACTAGATCTACAAATGGCGAAGAAGACATACGATCTGCTGTTCAAACTCCTCCTAATTGGGGACTCCGCGGTTGGAAAGACTTCTGTCCTGTTCCGTTTTTCCGACGACGCTTTTAATACAACCTTCATCTCCACAATAGGTAATGTGTCTATTGATTTCATTTAACATCTTTAATCTGGCATTCCATCATAATTCTGTGTGATAGTCATCAACTTCTGACAGGTTTTTATCGGCCATTTATTTATTTATTTTTTACAGTTTTTAATGTGTCCCTTCAAATGGCTCAATATTGTCATTTTTTCAGGAATTGATTTTAAGATAAAAACTGTCGAAATGCAAGGAAAGAAGATCAAGCTCCAGATATGGTAAGTGGTAAAGAAATGTAAACTTGCCTAGCAATTGAACCCTCTTTTATGTTACTACATCTTGTAACATGAATGGGCATGATCAGTATACTATGAATCTCAACACTCCTTGATGATGTGTCCTTGGTTCTCAATGTTGACTAGCTGGTCTCAACGTTATGGATGTGCCTCAGTGTCTCGACTGTACATTAATGTTAGTTGCTGTTACGTCCAGGGACACCGCAGGACAAGAGAGATTCCACACCATCACAACGTCCTACTACAGAGGAGCCATGGGGATCATGCTGGTCTATGACATCACCAACTCCAAAAGCTTTGAGAGCATCAGCAAGTGGTTGCGAAATATAGATGAGGTGAGTCACTCTTCTTTAAATTTGGCATTGACAGTATCATGTCCCCAGGACCTCTTTCACCACAGAAACATGCAGTAGGTCCCGTTGGTATACAGCATTACATTTCAATGCTCTAGCATTGGGTAACCATAACACCTTGAGATGTCTTTGTATGTGAAAGTGTGCTATAAAAATAAAATCCATTATTATTATTATTATAACGATGCTAGTATTGTTTTTAGAATGCACTGTTTTAATTGCTATTTTTGCACTCCTATTACCTTGCATTATTGTTGTTGTGACCTTGTTAAGCACCTTGAGACCTCTTTGTATGTGAAAGTGTCCATTAAGGGTCCATTATTATTATTATTATTATAACGATGCTACTCTAAACATGCAGTAGGTCCTGTTGGTATACAGCATTACATTTCGATGCTCTAGCGTCGGGTTACCATAACGATGCTACTCTGCTCTCGCAGCATGCCAGTGAGGAGGTGGAGAGGATGCTGCTGGGGAACAAGTGTGACATGGATGACAAGCGTGTGGTGCCCACTGCAAAGGGAGAACAGGTAATGCCATAAATGCAGAGGTCCTTCAGGTCTTACGTGGCCGCAAAACACAGGTTACGTCTGTACATGGAGCTCTTTCGTGGTGAAGACGTATTGAAACGTATCGCAACTCATCCCCGCATTTTTATACATCTCGCACATAGATAGGTAATGCCATAAATCCAGTGGTCCTTCAGGTCTTATTCAATTCAATTCAATTCAATTCAATTTTATTTGTATAGCGCCATAACAATACAATTGCCTCTAGGTGCTTAACAGAGCCCAGAGCCTGAACCCCCTTAGTGCATGCACAACGGCAACAGGGGCAAGGAAAAACTCCCTGTTTCTTATGTGGCCGCAAAACACAGGTTACGTCTGTACATGGAGCTCTTTCGCGGTGAAGACGTATTGAAATGTATCGCAACTCATCCCCGTATTTTTATACATCTCGCACATAGATCTGGGAACACTGGGCTCTTTAGCCAAACCTCAAAATGTCAGTGACATTTTCACACTCAAAACAAATTCAACTTTTGAAGCTGCAAGGTTGGGTGTTCAAGGTGAAGGTGCCATTGAGCATGCTTGGCTTCTGTGCAGAGCTGTATTATGCACCAAATGATTTTGACCCCCAAACCTTCTTCTTATTGTGCCCACTAGTTTATCATAACATTGCACTTCTAAGTCAGCAGGCTTCCACATTATTTTTTGCGGGGAGGTGGGCAGAGATGGGTGGTTTAAGGTCAGGGTTACTTGGTGTAGGTGTAACACACATGCACTTCTCAAAGTATTTCTTTTAAAGTAATCCTTAAAGTAACACTATGCAACAATTTGACACTTTTTTGAGGTATGGTTTTATAGGCAACTTGTTTTGGTACCATCCTCAAATTCATTATGATAGCATATGGTCAAGTGAAGGACAGCTAAACCCCTGTGTCCTACCCACTAGCCATCCAGGCTATGCCCTATGCAGTTCTGTGTTCCGGGCTTGAACACCCTGCTAAAATTGAAAAAAAAAGCTTTCACAGCATGTCATTGCCAGCTATACAGCCAAAAGATACCAGTTATTGTGTTGGCAAGCTTCTATCAGTGTCAACTGGGCTGTTGGTGGTGTTTGCAAGGTTTTTGCATGGCTTTTAGGTAGTTAGCTTGCTAGTTTTGGAACAGAACTCCTTATTGCTGCTTTAAAACTGTAGCAGAACTATCGTTCAGATCGGTTTTATTGATTGTGTTTTGTGCTTTAATGTTCCTTTGTTGTTGTTCCCTCTCCCTTCAGATCGCTGCCGAGCATGGCATCAGGTTTTTTGAGACAAGCGCAAAATCCAACATTAACATCGAGAAGGCCTTCCTGTGCCTGGCAGAGGATATCCTGAGTAAGGTGAGTGGTGAGCACTCCACAGGGGGGGGGGGTGTGTGTGTGTGTGTGTGTGTGTGTGTGTGTGTGTGTGTGTGTGTGTGTGTGTGTGTGTGTGTGTGTGTGTGCGGTGAATGGTGAGCACTCCACAGGGTGTGTGGGGTGGGGTGGTGGTGGTGGGGGGTGTGTATGGGGTTGGGTGTGTGTGTGTGCGGTGTGCGGTGAGCACTCCGCTGTGTAGCTCTCGCACTACAAGGCAGTCCCTGTCCTAGTCTGCATTCGTGTTTCACCCTAAAAAGTATTTGATGTGGATTCATAAAGACTTGCAAAAGATGAGTCAGATGGTGTGCGTGTTTTGGCAACCATCATCATTTATTTGAATGCCGGGGATGGGATCTTGTTTTGCATTGGGACCTGAACTGAAGCAGGTGAACACCCTCGGGTTGCAATTAATGGATGGCATAGTAAAATATCTCAGCGTATATAGTTTAACCCTTTATGTTGGTGTTACTTCAAAGCGACACTTAACTGCAAAACCGGCCTAAACTCAAATGGCTTCAACTTAAAATCAAGGCTTTTTTTTGCCATGGCTATATAGTTGTGAGAAAAATGTGTTAGATGTGTGTGTGTGTGTGTGTGTGTGTGTGTGTGTGTGTGTGTGAAGCCAACTATGGAAGCAAATTAATATTGGCAACCTTTCCCAGACCCCAGGGAAAGAGCCAGCTGCAGAGCACGTGGACATCAGCAGTGGGAACGGGGGAGCGGGATGGAAGAAGTGCTGCTGATGATGATGACGACCCCTGACCCCTCAACTTTCACCTCTCTTCTCACCTACTTTTAAGTGATCCTATCATGTATCATAGTATTAAAACCACCTTTTGCATATAGAGGATATCAATTTACCCTTAAATGGCATCTCAGTGTTGAAAAAAAAAAAAAAAAAGAATATCTGAAATATAAAATTCAAGTATTTCAATGTTGTCTTCTGTTGCACACATGGCCTTTATCTCCTTTGTATTTGTTTGGTTGTTTTTGTTTGTTTGTTTACTGATGATTGTACAAATCTATGAACTGGCTCTTTGCTGGATGGCTCGGGGGGGGGAAGGGTCGTTCAGATATGAGTCTGACCATCCTAACCCTCTGCCTATTTAGAAAAACTGACTTTCTGGGACTCCTGTTGGACTGATGGTACACTGCAGTGACTGCTCATAGCATGGTTTGTCTTTGCTATTCTCTAGTCTCTCACCTCCTGTGCCTGACACGCTACTTACTGATGGACATGTAATGATGACGGAGGCATGTTTAACCATGCAGTCGTAGCACACA
>NC_137911.1:28481489-28498989 GCF_963457725.1 Sprattus sprattus | reverse complement strand
TCCTTCCTGAGTAGATGGTGCATTACAAAAAACATTTCAGCTCTGGAAAACAGGCAATGCAAGGATGGAACTAAGTCCTTTCCGTTCCTGCTAGGTTAATGACATGACTTGTGTCTAGCAATCCAAAGGTGGTAGCTGTATGTGCTGTTAACATGTACACCAAATCCACTTACAAAACACTAGGAATAATGGTGGATATGCCAACAAGGAAATATAAAGGCAGCTCTTGACTTAAATCCAAATGGTCTTTCTATACCCCAGATTCTCAATCCTGCTCCTACAGTCCCACTGTGCCACATGTCTTCTAGCCATCCCTGGTCCAAGCACCCCTGATGACGGTCACATGTCTTATAGCTATCCCTGCTCCAAGCACTCCTGATGAGGGTCACATGTCTTCTAGCTATCCCTGCTCAAAGCACTCCTGATGAGGGTAACATATCTTCTAGCTGTCCCTGCTCCAAGCACACCTATTGAGGGTCACATATCTTCTAGCTATCCCTGCTCCAAGCACTCCTGATGAGGGTCACCCATCAGGACAGAGCAGGGCTAAATCACAGCTCAACACCAAAGGGCATATTTATTTCCAACGTTTCTTTAATCTATTCAACGGAGAACCAATGTTTTTTCAGTGCTTAGTCCAACACAAGCAGCCTCTTAGTTTAAACAACAGGCCATGACAGACGGACAGACAGAAGAATGCATACCTGCAACGCCCTCACTGCTTCTGCTAGCATTGGTGCCAGACATCGTGTTGTGTAGAAGCCTGGGCCGTCCTGCACAGAACAACAAATATTGTTGTTTATCATAGGTTATATGACAAAACAAAACAAAATGATCACTTTGGTCACACACTGGACTATGGGCAAGGGGAACTGAAAACATGACCCATAACGTTTCCAAAGGGTAGGGCAGATGGATGAAAAGTGAAGTGAAAGTGAAGTGAAAGTGACTCTATGGCAGAGGTGGTGTTGGCACCTAACCACCTTCCACCTCTGCATTTAACCCATCCAGGGAAGTGACACACACACACAGTGAAGTGAAGTTACACTAACCCGCCTTTGGTGGCGCCCGGGGAGCAGTGATCGGGGTTAGGTGCCTTGCTCAAGGGCACTTCAGCCGTGGATGTGAGAGCAGTGGTCTACCACTTCCCCTACCCACATTTTTTTCATTCCTAGTGGTCAGGGATTGAACCGGCCACCCTACGGTTTCCAGCCTGAAACCCTAACCAGTAGGCCACGGCTGCCCCATTAAAATCTAGAGTCTGAGAGACGTCTCACCCCAACAACAATAATGACTTTGCCCTGTCGGAGGCCCACGGCGACCGCGGCGGCGGTGGTGTCATGTGAGGTCTGGTCTGTGGTGATAATCTCCAGCAGCTGCATCTTATCCACCGGAGAGAAGTAGTGCATGCCAATCACCTGAGACGGGATGCAGAACACACTTTACTGGACCCGGCCACGAAACAGGCCCACCTCAGAACACTCACACCTGCTCTTGTCATATAGTAAGTGCCAATCAATCTGCCTAGAGACAAGCAGAAGTATAAAGTGATAAAGTGAGATTCATGTTATTGGCTGAGATAACATACCACCCCAGTGTTCAGTCATGGATAACAGATTACCAGTCATATGACAGAAGTCACATTATATTAAGTAGCATTAGTATGGTATTAGCATTAGTATTTAAAGGTCTTCTTGATAAAATAAACTGTTCATATCAATAACTCAAATCGTTAACCATCTTATCTGATTAGAGACAACAACTCTGTGTTTAACTTTGCTAAAAGTAATGCACTGCTTCGTTAGTAAAGATGACCTTTTCAGGCCGTTTGCTGGCAGCAGCGATGTCTTTGATGGGAAGCGCCGATGTGTTGGTGGCAAATATACAGTCAGGAGAAGTAACCTAAAAGGCAAAACATTCATGACATTACAGTCGATCACTTTATGTACAGCATTAGAAAAAAGCAGAAGAAAAAAACATTTGTGAGCTATTCATAACTATACAAGAGATTGTTATTGAATCACTATTCAAAATTGAATGAAAGGGATGCTGCATCTCAAAGATATGTGCATGTGTGTTCTAACGTCACATTCTGAGGTCTATCTACTCTAATAGTGTGACAGCCCTTGTGTGTGTGTGTGTGTGTGTGTGTGTGTGTGTGTGTGTGTGTGTGTGTGGGGGGGGTTCTTTCATTCCTCACACTCGTCATATGAGACAACTGTTCTTCTGCTGTCTGTCTGATTCCTCCAATCACAACTGTCCTCCTGCTGTCTGTCTGTCTGTCTGTCTGTCTGTCTGTCTGTCTGTCTGTCTGTCTGTCTGTCTGTCTGTCTGTCTGTCTGTCTGTCTGTCTGTCTGTCTGTCTGTCTGTCTGTCTGTCTGTCTGTCTGTCTGTTTCCTGTCTCTCCACAACTGTCCTCCGGCTGTCTGTCTGTCCGTTTCCTGTCTCTCCATCAAAACTGTCCTCCTGCTGTCTGTCTGTCTGTCTGTCTGTTTCCTGTCTCTCCACAACTGTCCTCCGGCTGTCTGTCTGTCCGTTTCCTGTCTCTCCATCAAAACTGTCCTCCAGCTGTCTGTCTGTCTGTTTCCTGTCTGTCTGTCTGTTTCCTGTCTGTCTGTCTGTCTCTCCATCACAACTGTCGTCCTGCTGTCTGTCTGTCTGTTTCCTGTCTCTCCATCACAACTGTCCTCCTGTTGTCTGTCTGTCTGTCTTCTGTCTCCATGACAACTGTCGTCCTGTTGTCTGGCCGTGCACTTACAGCCTCCACCTCCCTCAGCACTTTGTGTTTGATGTTGATGTCCTCAAACACCGCCTCCACGACCATGTCAGCCTTCTCAAAGCCAGCGTAGTCCAGCCGGCCGGTCAGGTTACACAGAGTGCTGTCCCTCTCGAAAGACGTGATGTTCCTCTTCCTGGTTTTGTCATTGAGTCTGGGGACGACATCATGGGTGGACAGCTTTTACAACTGAATTGGAAAGCTGAGTAAAGAGATGGTGAACAGTACAGGAGAAAAACAAGAGATGGATTAACAAACAGAACTAAAGTAACACACCGGTCACACGTACGCGTTGGAATGCGTTGATGCGTCAGGGTTAACGGATCCCCATTCACTTTGAATGGGGTGACGTCATCCTTTGCCGAACTGAACGGAGCCACAATTCAGTTCGGCAAAGGATGACGACACCCCATTCAAAGTGAATGGTGATCCGTCGCCCTGAACGGCTCCACGCATTCCAACGCGTACGTGTGACCGGTGTGTTAAGGGACGTATGGTCCTCACCCTTTGTAAACCTGCTGCTGGCCCCTGTTCAGGCCCTCAGACGTGGTGTCCTTCAGGATGGTGTGAAAGCCCTTATCCACGGACACCTGGGCGATCCCTGCACCCATCAGGCCAGCTCCCAGGATAGCCAAGGTTCTGTTGGTACAGCAGAGCAGATCTGTCATGCAGCCATTTTTTTTTTTTTTTTTAGATTTATTTTTGGGCTTTTTGGCCTTTAATCGATAGTCGTAGTGAAGAGTGGGAAAGGAAATGAGAGGGAGAAGAGGTGGGGAGTGGACAGGAGAAATGACATCGGGCCGGAACCGAACCTGTGACCTCCATGGGCATCAAGCCCGAATGTGGTCAGGGCTACTGGTTGCGCCACAGTGCCCCCCATGCAGCCATTTTTTATGATCCATTCACATACATGCACACATCCATACATGTACAAAACTGCTGCATCTATAAGAGGCTATTCATTTCGCTCCCCGTTCAACTGTGATACTCTGGGAGATGTAGATGGGAAAAGAACTCGGTCACTTACTTCAGTTCTTTCTCCGGAGCTCCAAAGCGGTTCTTCTTGCATGCTACTTGACCATGGTACAGACCAATGAGAGCTGCCGATTCTGAGCTCATCGCCAATTTACCGAAATTCTGTCAAAACAGTAGGAATCAATTACAGCAAATCAGGACATGTCATATAACAAGCACATTATTAAGATGCCCAAGATATATTCATAAGCTAAATTAATGACTTCACAAGTAAAACACACCTGAGATTCTGCCAAATACCCAGCATCAGGTCCATGTTCAACTCCTGCTTTTACACACTATAGGACACAAAAAGTGGTAGATAAACTTAAAGGCACCCTTCCATTGCCTCCAAAACCAAAACACAGTGTGAATTTTTGATTGGTAGTGCTGACAGTTCAACACAATGTGAAGAATTATGAATGTGGAAGACAGTGCATGTCTGACTGAAAGTGTATGGAATAACCCAGGGGTCTCAAACTTCGGCCCCCGGGTAATTTGAGTATGAGACCCCTGGAATAACGTATCCCCAGGGAAGGCTTACCTCGATGACTTCCAGGGGTGCCGGGTACAGGCCTAGCTTTTTACCCTGCTCACGGTGGCCAACGACTACCAGGCCAACCGGCCCCCTGACAGCTCCATGCCCCCTGAGAGCCAGCAGGGGGCGCCACCCAAACCCAGCAAAGCCCGCTGGAGGAACATCACCCAGGGAAGGCTTACCTCTATGATTTTCAGGGGTGCCGGGTACAGGCCTTTGCTTTGTTTCATGACTTTGTTCTTTACGGTCTTGTAGATCTGCGTTCGCACCATCTCATAGCTCATGACGTAGTCCTGAATTTCTGAAGACAAAAGAAAATAATTATTATGGCCCCCTGACATACCTCACATCTTTCATCCGGCAAAACACACTGAAGTTAAGTACAGAAAGAGTTCTCCCTCTCAATATTGTCTGGCAACATAAAAGAACGTTGAGAAGGTCCTACAAGGACACATCAAAGGGAGGCGTGCTTTGATCCAAGACCTTTCTGTGACATACAGTGGGGAAAATAAGTATTTGAACCACTGCCGACTTCGCAAGTTTGGCCACTTGCAAAGAAATGTGTGATCTAGAATTTTAATGGTAGGTGTATTTTAACAGTGAGAAACAGAATATCAACAAAAAAATCCAGAAAACTGCATTTTATAAGATTTATGACTTTATTTGCATTTGAAGCAAAAAATAAGTATTTGAACCCCCAAGCAAACAGCAAGAATTCTGGCTCCCAATGGCCAGTTATGTGCCCAAGAAGCACACAGATTAGTCCTCATTAGGTCTAACAAGGTATACCTGATCTCAACTGGTGACCTGTATAAAAGAAAAACTGTCCAAAGAATCATACTTCACACCCTCAACCTCACCACCATGGGCAAGACCAAAGAGCTGTCCAAGGACGTCAGATATAAGATTGTAGACCTGCACAAGGCTGGAATGGGCTACAAAACCACCGGCAAGCAGCTTGGTGAGAAGCAGATAACTATTAGTGCGATTATTCATAAATGGAAGCAACACCAAACAACTGTCACCCGCTCTAGGTCTGGGGCTCCATGCAAGATATCCCCTCGTGCGGAATCAGTGATCATTCGAAAGGTGCAGAATAACCCCAGAACTACACAGGGGGAGCTTGTGAATGATCTCAAGGCAGCTGGGACCAGAGTCACCAAGAAAACCATTGGCAACACACCACACCGTAATTTTTTGAAGTACTGCAGCACTCGCAAGGTCCCCCTGCTCAAGGAAGCGCATGTACAGGGCCATCTGAAGTTTACCATTGCACACTTGAATGATTCTAGGGAGGATTGTGAGACAGAATGTGGTCAGATGATACCAAAATCAAGCTCTTTGGCATCAACTCGACTTGCCGTGTTTGACAGGGGGGGGAATGCTGAATATGACCCCAAGAGTACATCATACCCACCATCAAGCATGGAGGTGGAAACATTATGCTTTGGGGCTGTTTCTCTGCCAAGGGTACAGGACGACTCCACCGCATCAAGGGGACTATGGATGGGGCCATGTAAGGTGGAATATTGGGCTTGAACCTCATTCCCTCATTCCCTCCCATTGAAAACACAACCTTAAAGATTTGGAGAGGATCTGGAAAGAGGAGTGGACCAAAATCCCTCCTGAGATGTTTGTAAACCTGGTGACCAACTACAAGAAACGTCTGACGTCTGTGCTTGCCAATAAGGGTTATTCCACCAAGTACTAAGTCATTTTTGTCAGTCAGTTTTGGGGGTTCAAATACTTATTTTTTGCATCAAATGCAAATAAAGTCATAAATGTTATAAAATGCATTTTTCTGGATTTTTTTGTTGATATTCTGTTTCTCACTGTTAATATACACCTACCATTACAATTATAGATCACACATTTCTTTGCAAGTGGCCAAACTTGTGAAATCGCAAGGGGTTCAAATACTTATTTTCCCCACTGTAGCATCAGTTCAGTAATAATGATAATAATTCATTTTATTTTTAACGCACTTTTCATTCAAAAGAATCTCAGAGTGCCTACATATTAGAAACTAACTATAATAAATAATACAATAATATAAAAAAATAAATAGTTAACATAAGCATAATAGAAAACTTAGTGGTTCTAGATTTAACACAAGGCCAGAAATGCCTTCCTAAATAAAAATGTTCAGCCAATACTCACTCTGCATCAGGTCCTTCTCCTTGGTGAGGGGGACTTTCTTGCTGGCGATGCCTCTGGCTACCTCTACTGCCACCTCCTCCAGATACTCAATGGTCCTCTCCTCTGGGCTCATTATTCCGGGTCCTGCAATAAACCCATCAGGACAGTTATAGAAAAGTCATATATGGAGCTGAAGCTAAATAAAGTGAAAGTGAAAGTGACTCTATGGCAGAGGTGGTCTAGACACACACACTCTGAATTCCACCTCTGCATTTGACCCATCCAGGGAAGTGACACACACAGTGAAGTGCAGTTACACTAACCCGGAGCAGTGAGCTGCCTTTGGCGGCGCCCGGGGAGCAGTGATTGGGGTTAGGTGCCTTGCTCAAGGGCACTTCAATGAAATGACTTTGAGGTCAGACAGGTTGATAAACCACTCTTCAGGAGTGACAGCATACATGATTTAAACCAATCCTAGAGGGGATTTTACTGATAAGAGGTTGTTTTGCCCTAAACAAACGTAAAGCCTATCCTCAGCTAATTTGAAACCATTCATTCTTGGAAGGAATTCTTACATGGTCATGGTCAAACATAACACACAACAGACAGAACAACAAACATACAAACAGACATTGTCTCTTCCAATGAAACTCACCTAGGGTATCGACCAGGTGGTGCACTAGCCCCATCTTCTTAGCTTTATCGGCACGGATGTTCCGTCCCGTTAGCATCATGTCAAAGGCACTGGGTAGACCAACCTGTGATGATGAACAAAGCCATTGCAATCAACCCCATTGGCAGGACAGACTGTTCACTCACTAGAGCATTTTCTATTGTACATCTAAATACTTTTTAGAGAACTATCATGCTGTTAGGGAAATACAGGATCTTCACACTCATGACCTTTTTAAAAAAAAAAAAAAACAGTCAAGTTCTGCTACTTCAAATTACAAGGTGAAACGATATTTAACAGAAACAAAAGCCTTTCAACAATTTCTTAGATGGAGGGATTTGAGGGGTTGTCATGGCTACACACCATTTTAGGGAGCCTCTGGGTCCCCCCGGCCCCTGGCAGGAGCCCCAACATCACCTCTGGTGTGCCGAGCACAGTCTTCTTGCTCTTCGTGGCAATCCTGTACTGGCAAGCGATGGCCAACTACAACACACAAACCCAGGGATTAGCGGTGATGGTTAAAGATATTAACGTTCATTTTTGTTCAACTGTTCCATTCTAGAATACAATTACATACATCATGGATTCAGCTGCTTATGAGCACATGCTAACTAAATGCATTTCAACAATGCATTGTTATCTACCATGTAGATGATGTAAAAAATAAAGACAGTAGAAATAAACACTTATATAAATATATAACTACAGGCAACTAAACAATGTTTAAAGGTGGGCCAATGTAATATATTCCCACCTCAAGCCCTCCTCCCAAGCAGGAGCCGTTGATGGCAGCCACAATGGGGATGGGAGACTTCTCCACCTTCTCAAACATCTTCTGGCCCTCCTGTGAGAGACTGGTGACCTCCTCTGCACTCTTGCAAGACTGGATCATGCTGTGATGCCAAGAGGAAAAACAAAGAGGATTAGAGCAGGCTGCAAGAAAAACAAGACCCCAAGAATAGAAGAACATAGCTGACTGAAAATGTAAAAAAAAAGAAGGAAAAAAAAGAATGCTTGTGTAAAATGATTATGACTGCTTGCATTAACATTAACTGGCTCTGTATGACAGCTGTTTTTGTGAAAGTCTTTAAGTCTGTAATTTTTTTTTTACAAAATGTACGTCATGTCTGTCCGGACGAAACATGGATAGAAATTATTTATACTGTAAATAACTTTTACAGTCGCATATATTCACTGAAAAACAGAGGTTGAGGTTTGACTCACTCGAAGATAACTCATAGAGAATTCTGTGTTTTAAATCCTCGACTGCCTTCAAATGGATTAAAGGTGTCGGACTACCCTAATCTAGGTGTGAGTATTTTAAGTGCCATTTACACATAGCCGAGTTTGTCTGCGTCCGTAATGAAAATAATACAGATAGCGACAGAGCTACACTGACTTGATGTCTGCTCCTGCGATGAAACAGCCAGGCTTGGAGGAGATGAGCACGGCACTCGTCACGTTAGCGTTCCCCCAGATCTCATCCATCACGTCAGTCATCTCTTCTTGCATCTTCTGTGACAGTGTGTTTACCTACAAGGGAGGCACAAATATCAACGACACAGTACATCCACAAAATTATACAAAATATGTGGTAGAGAGGATGCTGTACTAATTCAAAATCAGGAAGTGCCCATATTTTCTCCTTGAGACTGCATCTGCACTTGGCTGCTGTTTCTTTCAACTCACACTGGTGTGTTGATGTAATGATAGTGGAATAAAGTCTTTCAAAACTCCACTCAAAATGTCTTAGGCTGTAAAAAATCAGATATGGTGACATACCAGATGGCTTTGTCAGTTTAAAAAATAATAATAATATTACCTTGGAATTTGGGTCATTGATGCGAACCACTGCTACATCCTCTCTGATCTCGTAGTTGACATGTGTTCGAGCTAATTTAGAGAGAAAGACGCAAACACTTATACATCAAGGCTTTTTTTTTTACCTAATATCGTTGAATGCAAATACATTGACAATAAAGGCTTTTTCATTCTGTTTGTCTCATTTTCTATTTGAATATCCTGCAACAGCATACAACCATCAACACAGTTAATAAAAAAGTGAGATAATTCGATGATCTGAAATTATTTCACAGCATAATTATTGACCAGTGGACACGTTAAAACGATCATAACTCACTAGTGTTTAATTCTTTTCCTTTTCTCTTAAATGAACTACAGAATAACTTTATAACAGCCCAACAGGGCAACTCTTTATTACCTTGCTGCTACAACCTACGTGCCTCTCACATTCCACTCTCACTTCAGGTGTCACTTTCCAACATGTCCGTGTGTACACAATTACTATTGTAACAACTAGCATTCATTAACTAAATATTTGAGGTTCTTCAAATGTTCAGCAGCACTCCATGTTTTATATTGTCACCGTCTTGATTTAATGAAAAACTTACTGATGTTTATTTCTTGAAACCTCCTAGTAAATTATACTATTTCAACAGAAGTTAAATTGCATGTGAAGTCATATTTACCCATTACAGAAGAAGCCACGGTGAAATTGCGTAGACAGAGACCTGCAGAAAGATTATACAATCAAATTAGACTGGACTTGAGAACAGAGGACTAAAACTACAAGCAAGACAGATTCTCCATCAATACTGACAGACAAGATTGGTCAATGTCAGTGTATATTATATGTCCACACACGCACTGACAGATGACAGACAGTGGCATGACCATGGCTTCATAGCCCGAAATGAAGCCTTGGCCACATGACATAGCCTACATGGACCGAATGCCGACTTATATTTGGCTCAGAGTAGAAGTGATGCATAACCATGAACGGAGTAGTACTGTTGTAGTACAAAGCAGGTCCATCTAAATTAAGGTCTAAACAGAATAACCTTAACGGATCCGTAACTTTGTTCGCTCAGACTGGCAGCACCGTGGTTAGATATATTATCTCAGTAGACAGCTAAATAAGTTCATTCTGACCTTACCAGAAGGGCCAGTTTATCTTTTAAACATTTTAAACTCGCATTTCTACGCAGGACTATTGCCTGGCGTTATAGTGAACTGACTACTTACAATAGTTAGCAGGATAGCCATCCACTGGTAACAATTACATTCATTCAGAGACTTGTCATCTTGTGTGTGATGTTAGTAACAGCTTAGTTTAGCTATCCTGATGGTGGTAAAACATGGCAAAACTGACAGCTCTGGGTTTAATCAATGTTTTTCTTGATAATATTACTGAGATTCCAAATATGACAAAACCTAACGTAAATAAATATCAGTCTCGCTCCTGGAAATGATATCCAGCAATGACTTTTAGCTACCTAGCTAGCTAGCTAGCTAGACTGACAGTGACGACCGTTTCATAATTTTTGTGGCTAAATTAGAACCTCATGCGTGACAGTTTCATATTCATAATAATCCTACTAAGTGAGTAAAGAGAATCAATGGTACCTGAGGGAAAGTTGTATCTCCTTGTTATAAATCTGGAGAGTACACCCACAGCTCGAACACCAGCCATCTTTGAGGGAAAGTGGCTACTGCAAGACCAACCCACACAATCGATGAAACACCGCTCCCTTTAGGAATTCATGCTTTGTCTCTCCACTGAATGGGTGTACGGAACGCGAAATGGCCCAAACGCATTGCCGCTAGCAAAGAGTTTAGAATATTAACCACCTAGATCCTCTCTGAAGCTAGTTTGGAATCTCTTATATCTTAAATCGTTTGGTTACACTTACAACAGCATAATAGGCCTGGCCTACATATAATCGGTTATCTACATTTCTATTAGTGGTCAGTCATTTAATTTCCTCGATGTTCTTTTTACCTTTTGCAACGGTGATATGTCGCATTAAGTCTTCACCTAATGTCTGAGGACACCCCCTTTAAAAACAAGTGGTCTATGTTGTTTGTTGATTGATTTATTGTCTCAAAACAGTCACAGAGAAAACAAAGACTGTGTTGTTATTGCTTTCATAAAATGTAAAACAAAAAAAACAAAAACAAAATTCAAACACATAGCCTAAAAAGACAATGTAATGTTAATGCACATACAACTATCTTAATAAAGATAACGTTGAAATTGGCGAGAAATGTATATTCTAAGTTTCAGTTGCAAGAAGATACTCCTTGGACCATTCACTTTCCATACATCTATTTGTGCTTCGTTTACAATAGTTCTGTGACTATGGTCGGTAACCTTCAGTAAGACAGGAGGCGCGCCATAGAAAAAAAGACTGCTGACCTTTGACCGTAGGCTAGTTGCATTATAAACATGAGAGGTCCTTATGTCTATGACAGTCTATGAGCTCAATGATCTACTTGTCTGTCACCAGTCCAGTTTCATTTGTGGGGAATTTGCTCTAGACAATGTAAACATTTAAAAAAAATAAAAAAAAACACCAGGAGAACAGTAGTTAGACTGACACTAGAACAAGGACGAGTTTATTAGGTTCCCGAATAGCAAGCATAAATTAGTCCATTGGCCAATTGGTCAGCACCCCACTGGTGGTGTGCTACTTCTGGTCCACATTCGGACCGTCATCATCTTTAGTTTAATTAGGTGTGGATATTAAGAAAATAACATAAAATACTAGCAATTCCTGGAATTTTGAAATCATACCCTTGGCACAGTCTATTTAAAATATCAGCCGCGAAACAAGACGTTGGTGGCACTTCAAGCCTCTCAAGGTGACCAATGACTTGGTTAATTAAAGACTTATGTTACGCACTGGTAACATCTATAACAAATGTTAAAGGTTGGTGAAAATGAATGAATAAGTATAAATTAATTTAAAGCAGCAATAAGGAGTTCTGTTCCAAGACTAGCAGGTTAACTACCTAAAAGGCATGCAAAAACCTTGCAACACCACCAACTGCCCACCTGGCACTGATAGAAACTTGTCAACACACTAACTGGTGTCTTTTGGCACTATAGCTGGCAATTTCATGCTGTGAAAGCTTTTTTTCTGTTTTAGCAGGCTGTTCCAGCCCGGAACACAGAACTATATACGACATATCCTGGATGGCTAGTGGGAAAGACACAGGTGTTTATTTTTCCTTCACATGACCATATGCCATCAAAATGAATTTGAGGATGGTTCCAAAACTAGTTATACTTATCAAGTGGTAACTCACCAGTGGATCACCCTAAAACCGATGAGAAAAAGACATTGGACCTCAAGCTCTGCCCAAAGTGGGCTGACAGTGGTCCACTGGCCTTGTGCTGTCTGGGTTATTAAATTGTATGGTTGAAGTCATCTATAGTTATTGCATGAAAAGATGTGGAGTTGCTCAGAAAGCTATGAAAGGAAAAGCAAGGTCAACCCAAGACAACAGGGTAAAATAAAAAGGCATGATTTGAAAGCAAGAGGCAGCTGAAGAAGCAATGGCAATGAGCTGATGGTGAACAGAGCGAAGGTATTAGTGTAAGGCAGGCAGAGGTGAAGGGTAGTCTTGCTACGCTTAGGAGGGCGGACTTTCTCAGGCGAAGAAAGAACAAGAATGAACAAGCCAGGGCTGCATTCTCCAAGGATCCATTTCATTTTATGAAGGCTTTGTTCACTCAAGGGAAGACTGGATGTTTGAAATTGAAAGAAAGGACCTGAAGGAGTATCTTCAACAGATACATCCTCCTGACCATCAGATGCATGTGCTGAACACCTGTTACTAGCAGACATTCTTCCAGTTGGAGGTGAAAAGAGGTGCAAGTGTTGTGTGTTGTGCAAGGGCTGCATGTACTCCTGGCTCTAATGGGGTAGCTTATTGTGACTATAAAATGCCCATTTAATGTTTACATTTACATTGTCATTTAGCAGACACTTTTATCCAAAGCGACTTACAAAGATGGTACACTGCACATAAGGAGCAATTAGGGGTTCAGTGTCTTGCTCAAGGACGCTTTGACAGGGAATCAAACTAGCAACCTTCTGATCACTAAACGACTTCTTTACCTCCTGTACCACTGTCGCCTGAAAGATCTTCTTTAGTGTGGTAGTAAGGACGTTTTTTCTCCGTTTTGAAGGCAAATAGTTTGATAGATATTTCTGTGCTGAGAGCAGAAATCCCATGATCTGGCCCCAACTTCAGGGCGGCACGGACAGAAGGCAGAGACCTTGGTGTGGTATGTTTGGACCTCACAGTGGATCAGTGCCACATTCAAACAAACGCACACAAGTACACCATGTCTTACATATTTATTTGTACTTCAGTAACAGAATTTGCATACAAAAATGTTTGAGTGTTTTAGAAAACAAAATAATTTGGACCCTCCATGTCCATTCAGTCATCCATTTCGACAGCATTTAACTCCAGTGGTGTTGTCCACAGCAGTAGTTTTGATTGTTAGCTTGTGTATTTCATAATTTGTTTGTAAGCTATTTTGTTTATTTTCAGTACACACTTTGTTCAAACTGAAAATAAACAAAATAGCTTTCAAACTGTGGAAGACATTCAGTAACTTTAATTTTCCTGAGAACATTTCAGCATAAATCGAAGCCTATTTTGAGGATATTCAGTTATGTTTCAAAGAGGTAACACCACATCCTGGCAGCCTTTGGAGATTGGTATCATGGCATAATGAACCATTACAGATGCATAGAAGCTCATCCACACCTTTATCTCCTCAAGACTGGACTACTGTAATCCACTCTTCACTGGGATCGCTGGCAAGAACATCCAGAAGCTGCAATACATTCAAAACAGCCATGCCAGGATTTTATGCCAGGAAATTATAAGGGCATATAAATGGGTTGGTGGTAGTGAGAGGCTGCAGGATGTTTATGATTTTGTTGATATCTTTGTTAATGAGGCACATCACCTAGTACTGTGACCTAGCACTGAGCAGCTAAATGGATCAGTGAAGAATGTTTGACCGGTGGACAGAAGTTGCGTTGTTTGAGTCATCGCTTTGTCCTTGCACATAAAAAGTACTGACAGAACAGATGGTCAAGGCTAGGAACCTTTTATCTTTATTCAGTCTAGGACTGTCTATTATAAACAGGGAGTGCTGTTTGACATGCAAAGCAACCAGGACCATACTGTTTTTGCATGATGTTTATTTGAAAAAGTGATTTCTCCGGTTTCCCTAGTGATCGTTGTCCCAATAGTGTGCTTAAGTCTCAAAACTGTCGTAATAATTAAACATTTGTTTCCTGTTTAAATGGTATTCAGCAGATTCACACAAATGGGACAATCTTCTCTGATGCAGCAGTTTTGACACCAGTCTAACATTAGTCCTCAAGTTGTCTGGTCTGCCTGTAATGTACTTACATACAGTCACAGCTAGAGGGCAGTATCTGGGTATTTTTGGGTCAAGAAAAAAAAAGAAAGTTCAAGGGCACTGAACATAACAAAATAATTCTTATTATTAAATATTGCATCAGGACTTTTTGTACCAGAATATTTCAAATATGATTGTAATTGTGATAAAAAATATCAGCATATAAAGGCAATGAGCTTACTTTAACCTTGCTACTTAGTGTTTATCCATATTTACAAGACTATGTATACCTGAAAGCTTTGTGGCACAGGTCAAAAACATAAACAGAATAGAAATTTGGACTGGATGGCCCTTTAAGAGAGCCTGTGCTTGGTGGAGCCCATGAAGATGAATTTACATATCTGCTTGGCGGGAGAATTCTGTGGCCACACCTCTGCGCTGAAGACTGAAGCAGGGGAAAGACCATATATTGTCAGTGTTATTGCAGCAGCTGAGTCTTGGCTCAGACTCAATGCAGACTCAGAGGGTCCCTCTGTCCAGAAAATGCTATAGACTAAGACGACTTTATTCCTTCTTTTGTTGTGAGAATATACAACCAATCCTTTTTAACCATCAGTGCAGAGCTACGAAGAATACAGGTTATGGGAACATGATATAATAAACCAAATGTATTTTTTTTCAGGCAATGGTAATGTGTCATAGGTGAGCAAAGAGATTATGCAGTCTAGGTCGTCTGAAATGGTTGGCTGTGTTTAGGTGATTACCAGAAGGAGCACAGAAGCCTTTTTCAAACACGTCAGATGTCATACACATTTCCACCACTACAGGTCCTCAAGGTAATTTCCGAAGCATGACTCGCCACAAGTCGGTTTTAACAGAGTACACACACACAGATTGTGCGGGTCCACACACACAGCCTGACTAATAAGCTGACCACACAGAGGAAACAGACACTCAGATCTGCACACACGAAAGTGCGCACACACACACACACCGACATAGCAAACGTAGCAGCAAGCAGGACTGTTTTCTGTGTGGAAGCTCAGAGGGAGAGCCCTGTTATATAACAGCCAGTAGTCGGCAGACAACATATCTACACGCTCACTCCCTCGTTCTGATCCTACTGACCCACACACTCACGCGTGACGTGCACATACTAGAGGCATGTTCTCGAACTTTCTCTTGTTCCTCATTCCTCATTATCTTTTCACCTACAATCCACACAAGATGGCTGACTTAACAAAGCTGTAGCATATGTTAAGACACATTAACTTGGAGTTAATGGTGGAGTTATTATTTTTTTGTCATGTCAATTTCAGTGATGAACATGTAATGCGTATGTAAACATTGTTATATAATAACATTGGTGGTGCAACGCATGGACTATTACATGCATGTTTGTGAGTCCAGCCTTTGACATAGAGACTGCTTATGCAATGCTGTTATTCTAGCTATATTTAGGTGTGTGAGTCCACAACAATGTTCCAATACACACTTACAGTGACCCAGAGAGAGCAGCTGGGGGATTTACCCCTGTAATGGAGTTTAATGCCTCCACACTCTGAGCGTTTCTGCCTCTCACTTATAAAAATACACACACACACACACCCCTGATTTTTCCCTTTACATGAAACAAATGATAATGTGACACTCATTTTGACAGATTCAATGTTTGTGTTGTCCAAAGTAAATCTCATCCGCTTAAATGAGGCAGTGTTTCTATAACCTTGTCCAAAGTGTGAAAATGTCCAATTGAGTAGATCACATCCGACGCCTACAGACTCTGGGCATTACAATGGTCTTTCTAACTGTAAAACAACTGCACTCTCTCTCTCTCTCTCTCTCTCTCTCTCTCTCTCTCTCTCTCTCTCTCTCTCCTCCCTCTCTCTCTCCCTCTCTCCCTCCCTCTTTCTCTTGCTCCCTCTGATGTATGGAGGTTAAAGTACAGCAGGGGTTCACGGGTGAGGGGCTGTTAGGGTTAGATTCTCATTGATGCCTTGTTACAGACAAAGAGCAGGAGGACAAAGGGATCTGTGAGAAAGCCCTGCGTCACACCCATGCTGTCTGGCCAGAGAGGCCCCTCAGCCAATCAGGTGGGGCGAATTCAAACGATGCAGCCATCTCCCAGGCGACCACCAGCAGCAGTAACAGTGGGACAAGCTCGCACACAAAGCAACATCTGCTTGCCTGCAAGGAGAAAGGCACTCAAACCGAAACTCAATCTCAGTCCACACACGCTCTACCGCCTGATAAAGTAGAGTCTGTAACAAGATCTCCACAAAGTAACAGTTTTCATTCAAACGTTTCTCAAGAGGAAGTGTGCCCCCACATGGGTCTGAAAGGCCATCAGCTATAGCAGATACAGAGAAAGAACACTGAAGTATTTAGTCTATTCCCAATCACTGCTTAATGGTCATTATAGTTTCTCACCAGGGCTGCGCTTAACTGAAAACAACTCTGTTTAACCATTTGCCGTGGTTTAAAGGCACCCAGTGCAACTTTCGAGGCTTAAAAATAAACATTCAATTTCTAGTCTTTTTTACACATAGTAAGTTTCAATAACTCCATACCATTACATACCGACATTCAAGCAGCAAAGATGAGACGTCGTTGTGTGGTGAGAACTGATAGAAAATCGATAAAAACAACAATCGCCGCCATTTTCTTTATTTTTTGTAACCTACAATAAATAAAGCAGGCTTCCAGTCAATGGAAAAATGGCTTCTCCCCACCAGCGATTGTTGTTGTTTACGATTTTCTATCAGTTCTCACCACACAACGACGTCTCATCTTTGCTCCTTGAATGTCGATATGTAATGGTATGGAGTTATTGAAACTTACTACGTGTAAAAAAGACTAGAAATTGAATGTTTATTTTTCATTGAATGTTTACATAAAGTTGCACTGGGTGCCTTTAAGGTATGTTGTTGTGGGCTGGTTTTTGGTATCACTTTCAAATTTATTTTGACGGTACATGGTGATGTGAAGGACAGATAAACACATGTGGCGGCGTTCCCTCTAGCCATCCAAGAAATGCACTATGTAGTTCAAGGATAAGACTTTTACAGCATAACAAAGATATTGAGAAAGGACACCAGTTAGCTTTCATCAGTTCCAATTGGGCTGTTGGTGGCAGCTTTTAAGTAGTTTGGTCACTAGTTTAA
>NC_137911.1:28466489-28476489 GCF_963457725.1 Sprattus sprattus | reverse complement strand
GAACACTTAAATACTTCCAATACCCTACTTAAGACAAAATGTCAAATTGTTTTCCTTGACATGATTTGATTCATTTGTTTTATTGAGGGCAAATATGTTCAACCAAACAATACTATGGAATTATGATAGTCTTGTGATTTCCTTGCAAAGGTCTAGAATAATTTCATACAGAGTATTTACACAAAAAAGAAAAGACACCCCTCTCTCTCTCGCTCACAGACACTCACACACTTCCAACCAACAGAAGACAACAACTAGAAGTCATGGTAGTGGATTTTATTTTTAACACCCATTTTGATTGGTGTGTATTTTTTTTAGCAAAAAATATATCATTTTAAAGTAGTCATGTAGTTTCTATACAGTCGAGAGGTAGTCCTCAAATAGACTCTGTATTTACAGTGAAATTTGTACAGAGGAAATCCATAACAAAATGTGCAAGCTTCAGAGTGATTACTTATCATTTGTACACACAGACCCCTGTCCCACTGAAAATGCAACTTGTCAATGGAGTCGATACTCCACTTCAGAGACAAGGCCTAAATCTATGATTCACCGCAAAAGGACATCTGCCACAAGTCCAAGGCTATACAATGTCCCATGTATGTACACCTCCCACAACAAACACAACCACCAATATCAACTCAAGTCGGCACACAAGATAAGTTGAATTACAACCCGTTTAGCGCCTTCCCAATACCCTTATTAGTTCATATCAGCCCATGTTCACTTTAGCCATCATTGTGATACTCAGCAGGCCACCCGCCTTTCTCACTTTCTAGTTTGGTGAGGGCAGCTCTGGTGTGTTAGTCAATTCGGGGGGCTGTTAGCCTATCCGTCGCGCTAAGCGTCCGTTCAGGGTTTGCCCTTCTTCAGACTGTGGAGGCGGCGCAGAAGCTGCTGCTGCCGGGCCCGCAGCCGCCTCCGCTCCTGGGCCTGGGCGTGCTCGCGGGAGTGCAGCTGCACCAGGTAGTCCACAGCCCGGGTGAGGATCACCACCTTGGGCGTCTTGCTGGAGTCGGCCAGGCTGGGGATCTCGTCGCGGAGGGCCAGGAAGCGCGAGCGCAGGTCCTTGCGCCTCTTGCGCTCCATGAAGTTGTGGTTCCGCCGCCGCTCGCCCATGGAGACCTCCTCCGAGTCGGAGCTGTGCGGGCTGCTGGGCGAGGAGGAGGAGGAGGAAGAGCAGGACAGGTGATCCTGATCCATGTGGGGGCGCTTCCTGGACGGGAGATCAAGGTCCAGGTCTGCGTCGTGGTCGAGGCCCAGGTCATGGTCAGCATCACCAATGTCGTCTGCGTCGTCGTCATGGTCTGCGTCATCAAGGCCTATGTCGTCATGGTCTGCGTCGTCGAGGTCTGCGTCGTCGTGGTCACTGTCGGGCGATGGGGCGGCATAGTTGTGTTGCTGCCGGTGCACGGACACGTGGAAGCGTTTGGTGCCGGGGCCGTGTGGATCCCCCGTTACGGTGATAGTCACTGGCACCAGGGTTCTGTTTGGTCGGCTTTCCACGGTCACCACGTCAATCTCATCGTCATCTTCACCATCGTCATCATCTGAGATGAAGAGAGCACAAACTCAAAACACCGCACCCAAAGCGATACATAACATTTAACAGGCAAGAAGGCTTCCCCTCTAGCAAATCACAACAACTGAAAAAGTAAACCATGATTGATATTGTACATGCATGGAAGACTTGTGTGGGGTCCACATCTAGCCCATAATATGGCAGCAATCAGGTTTACGTTTGATAACTTCCACAAGCATAACTGAACAGCAGCACAATTTTGAAAGGCAACATAGCTGACATTAATTGAGGAACAAAACACTGTTGTGGACACTGAATTAAACTACAATGTATGGAATTGTTCGGATTTATATTATGTTCAAATAGCCCCTCCTTGGAGACAAAGTGTTACGGTTAAATTAAAGTCGGTACCAACCACCTTTAAGTTTGAGAGTTGAAAGATAAAGTCTTATTTAGTTTTAGGCCACAATGCTTCCAATCCAAGAGAGAGGGTGTGTCTCAGTGGGATGAGCGATATCTTAACAGGGTGTGGAGTGGCTGGTCCAAGTCTCTTGCCTATCTGTCAATAGTTTCAAACGAGTTGTTGTGAGAAGTGGCGGCATGTGAGAGCACGAGGTCTGAAACTGGTGCAGTTTTATGTAGGTAGGTTTTTTTTTACGTTTCTTCCAAATGAAGATAAACTTAATATCTGCTACCTCGCCGGTCAGCCCCCCCCCCCCCACAAGTCGGTTCATCTAATTTAATGAATGACCGATTTCTTACCGGACGAGTCAGCACGAGACTCTGACCCCGAAGACGCCAGCCTCTTAAGGTTATTGCAGGGGATGTTGAGGACAGCAGTCGGGTTCACGCAGTCCCTCACAGGAGCACAGATGACCGTCGTGTCAGCTACAGTGTTAGTAGCCTTTGCGGTGTTCGAATTTGTTTGCGTGCTGGGCAGCGGTCTGATCAGCGGACGCTCCCCAACAACCTTTTCCAACCGATGACTCGCCGAAAAACCGCTCCACATGCAGTCCTGAATGATGATAGAACTAAGGTTTCCAAAAATGTCTTTCGAGTCGATTTTATAGCATTCCTCAAAGTCTTCATCTTGTGCCAAAAGCTTGGAAGCCCATCCCAGCTTATCGGGTGACGGCAGCACGGCAGTGGCATCGACTGCCCGTGTGGGAGACATGGGCGGGGTAGGCAAGAGTTCGAATTTTTTCCATATATCCTCGCTCGGCCCTGTGGATCTAAAGAAATCCTCTTCTGTGTCTAGGTTGTCGTAAAAATAATGTTGATAGCGGTCACACTCCATCTCCCAATTCTCACGACAAGGCGCTATAGCGTTGGCTCCGGGCATCTCAGGAGTGGAAGAGCAACTCCCTTTCTTATCTGCAACTTCTCACCGTCTATGGAGATAAAGGGTCATATTTACAGATGATCCGAGATAACATTGAAGCTAGTTCTTCACCTCTCATTTCCTTGTACAACAAAAGGAATGCTGGGTCAGGTTTTAATTGACAAAATATCCGTATTTGCCTATAGGCCAACTAAAATGTGTTAAACAAATAATTTTAAAATACAATGATTCTACATTCTTGCTTGGAATCATTTGCTCTTAAAACGAGTTCAACATTAATGAGGGGGAAAGTCTCAAAATAATGCGGTTACTTGGTTTGCTTTTTGACGCAACTTTGTAGGTTACACAGTGTCCCACTGACCGGCAAAAGTAGGCGTTGCGATTAGCCTACATAGACTGCGCTCTAGCTACCGGTAGTGCGGCACAAGAGCAAGTTCCTGCCGCTCCCATACCGTACGCTGCACTTTAAACTAAACACTGTAGTTTAAAGATAATACAACGTGGGATGCTTAACTACATCTGACAAGATATTTTCAACATACTCTGCAGACTTGAACACCTCACTCGTAGCCTTTCCTGGACAACCACCGTTCACAGCGTATTACAATAGAACATAATGTTCCACAACTTAATGTTGCCTTTGTACGGCTACGGATTGTGTTATGCCGGACTATATACAAAAAATACGGTGAAAAACCTTACCGTGTCATTAGGGCTACACTGCACCATAACACAGAGCAGCTCTTGTCGGGGGGAAGCACATCCGCAACAAAAATCAGCTGTGCGTAGGCTACAATAGATGCGGCGTATTCCGAGTAGTCGCCCTTTGTAATCTCCCGTTGATTGTAATCATAAAAGTCCTTGAGTAGTCTACAAGAAATCAACAGTCGTTGACCAGGGTATCAAAATAAATTCCATTAAGCGGTGCAGATTTCCAAAAGCCTTGGGTTAATTTCCAAATCCACCCGAAAAAAAATGTACAGCTCTGTTTCAGCCCCTCTCTCTGACTTCTACGCACATCTCATGCCGCGTTTTCCCGCCAGTGTGTCTTTGGCTTTGTGGAGAACAGAGCAATCATTTGCATAAAGAGGGCGGGGAATGATCTCCAACCGCGCCTATGTTTTAAAGAAGCAGCGCCTATGATTTTACAACCGCATTGAGTAGCCTTATGACCGACGCCCAAAGAATGATATAGGGCATTGCCCCCAATTCAACGAATATCGTCTTTTTTGTTTTATAATAATAATGTGGGGTAAAGGTGCCACATTACATTCACTTTTTAGGTAACAATTTGTTTTAATGCACGCATGTGAAGATTTTTCCACGTTTATATTTGATAAGATAGAGAACACATGTGTGCAACGTGCTTGTGAGGAGGGCGTGTGACCATAATCTGAATGCTCAGTATTGAGCGTAACGGCTGCTTGGTTCCCTGGCGAGGGTAAGGTACATCAACCACCGGAACATTCTTACAGCATGTGAGCGCCAAGAAACGGTTATTTTGTAGGTCTCATCAGCCAGCAGAAAAGGTTAACTGAAAGTAGCCTGTTTTGAGCAACTATATTCTGGGTTCTTATAATTTCTTGGTTTTGGGTCACTTCGTAGTTGAACAACACATAATAATGTAAAGAACAACGCAGCTTAATTTGCAAAGCAAAGCACATCATCAGACACACTCTTCACATTTCACTAACTTCCCCAAAGTGTTCATAAATAAAACATTCCTATCTTTTTATTCAAGGTGATTGAAGACTGTCTTTTGAGGTCATTTATAAGGCTGCAACAGTTTTCTATAAAAACTCTTGTCATGGTGATGTGAGTTGTCAATTAGGTGCTAATTACTGCCCTTTACATTGGAGAGAGACCACTGGCCCTCTACCTCTGTGTGCTCAGTGTGAAAACTATAGAGTGAGGATGCTTGGGCTGCGTGCCCTGTTCACAGTGGGGTGACAGAAACTACTGCAGGTAGGTCAGTGGGTGTGTACCAACTGAACAGTGAAAGAGGAACTGACCGACCCGAGGAGCCATGAAGTTTTCAAATAAAGAAAGGATGTTGAATTCCAGATCGGATTTGAGCTGCTCTCTTTCGTGCTATAGGCGATACGCTGAAAGTCTTAATGTGAACGTCGCCTATTTTGAAGAAGAGGTTTTTTCAAATAAAGAAAGGATGTTGAATTCCAGGTCGGATTTGAGCTGCTCTCTTTCGTGCTATAGGCTTTACGCTGAAAGTTTTAATGTGAACGTCGCCTATTTTGAAGAAGAGTTTTGTTTTTATACATATGTACGGCATTATACAATTCATAGGATTTTATTTCAATTCAGTCCGATCCTGAAATGTGAAGTATCTCAACTGTGAGACATATCAGACTGACTGGGTCTTTGAGTTCTCAGCTGCTCTCTAAGAGTTTAGTTTGTTTAAAAATTGAATAGAATTCTAGTCTTCCCCTCCCCCAACATAAGCCCTCACACTGGTATGTATACACACGCACACACACACACACACACACACGCCCATATACATCCCACAAGCTAACGATCGATGACACGCTGTGGTCCAGTGCGGACCTGATGCCTGGCACACCCTGCACCAAACTGTCACCCCAGCCAGCACAGAGTAGCCCAGACTCACACACACACACACACACACACACACACATCCATCATTAACACACACACACACACAGAAACTCACACACACACACACACACACACACACACACACACACACACACAGTGTAATTAACGTCTGTGTCCAGCGCAGAGTAGCCCAGACAAAGGTCAGACGGTAGGCCAACGCAGGGGTCACCATACCCTCGCCTCTGACCACCCTAACAGACTGAGCAGACTGCTTAACACATGGTCAGTTATTTTATGCACGAGATTCACCCCACAAATCCATCACTGGATGATACACACACACACACACACACACACACACATCCATCACTGGAAGATACAACAGCCAAAATGAATTCAAAACACCATTTTCTTTTATGTCAATTTGTCACTGTTTAAGGGTTTTACCCTATAATTTCAATACAATTAGAGGCCAAGATTATAATAATTAGTCTGATTTTAGTGTGAGTTATTGTCCAAATATCAAAGATTCTTGAAAAAACATACATGAAAAAAGTATGGATGCAACTTTCTTTGATTATTTAAGTAAAATTTCTGAAAGGACGTTTCTTCAGTTCCTAAACTGGCATACTGTAATCCTTATACAAAGACTCCAATGACATCCCCAAATCAAACTTGTACAGGACAGTAACACACTGTCCCAAGAAGAGAGGGAACCTGGGCATGTGATGTATTTCAATTAGCTGAATGTATTTGCCTAAATAATATAAGACAGATTGAGAGCAGATAAAGAGCTGGGCTGTGATGAGACTGAAAGAACAAAGCACTCAGGTAAAAAGTAAGAGAGAAAAAAATAAAAGTAAAAATGATTTACAACCAACATCAAAAAAACTACTGTAAAAATGATTAAAACAATCTGATGTGCTTCACAACTTTAAACTGTGGAACACTCTGGAACGCTCTAAACTCTTATCTCCCCCACTCCTGGCCTATCCACCATCTCTTTAAGTGGCTACCATTCTGTCTCTCTCTCTCTCTGACTGAGCCACCACTTCTTCTCACTGCAGAAGAGAAACACGCATACTGAATTGTTCTTCACCACAAAGCTCCAGATCAACACAATACCCTCAAAGGGCTCATCCAAGACCTCCCATCCCCCCCCAAACCAGCTACAGCTGATGCTATATCGTACCCCCGACGCCCCGCAAGCCCTCAAGCCTGCTCCCACTGCCGCCCCCTACCCCCGCTCCCACTGCCTCCCCCACCCTCCCCCATCCCCACTTCTCGTGAGGCCTGTGCATGGGAACAAAGGGAGGCGGTGGGAGAAATGGGGAGCCCTTGAATCAGCTGTGCAGGGGAGCCCAGTAAATTCCAGTCACACTCTGTTGTTCAGAGTTACTCATCTCCGAAAGCTGTCCTTAAGATGAGCCCCTGGAGAGAGAGATGGGCTGATGTGAATCTAAACTGTTGCATTAATGATCTGGAGTACTTATATGTTATGTTATGTTATGTTATGTTATGGTAGTGTGGCACGGTGTCCTGTCCTAAGAATTTCAATGCCCAGTCCGACTCTGTTGTTCTGTGCATCTGACAATAAAAATACTTTACTTAACTTGACTTGATCTATCTGCATGGGTTTTGAGAAGAGATCTCTTTGAGATACACATGGACTACTCACAAATATCGTCACTAATCATATATTTAGGTGTTTTTACTTCATCATCTCATGAGAGTGCCACTGCAAAGACTGCGAAGGAAAATATAAAAGGGAATACATCAATAACAAAAGAGGAAAGACATGGTGATATTATAACGATAATTATAACCAGGTGGTTAAAGGGTAAAAAGAACCTGACACTGATATGATTACAGCAAAAATATAGGATGAGATTAAATAGTTTAAATATTTGCAGAGGTGACAAAGTCTGTGAAAAACTGTAGAGGGAGTGTTATTTACCACAACTGGGATGAAAAGAGAAAGAACTATGTACAGTGCAAGGAGACAAGGAGATTGTTCAAAATGAATTTAAGGGTCTAAGTGGGCATGGTTGCGTAGTCTCCTTGTGATTTGCAGAACATTTAAAAATGTGCGTATAAAATGTGCACACTGGCTTAGGGTGTCTGCTGTGTTAGGGATTGGTTTGAAGCACACTGATTGGAAATAAAGAAAAATAACTCCCCAGCAAAAGCTTGTGTCCCGTGTGGTATGCGATCCACAGGTTATATAACCAAAGCCCAAAAAGTTCAGTCTTGACACACGAAGAGCAATGGGGTACCCATATGACGACTGTTTAAATATTTTATGACGCGGACAGAACATGTATCTAATGAGGGGGAAAATCCTTTTTATGCCTATTCATTTTCGTGTGTGAGAATCAGACGGACATTTCTCCCATAACCTCCAACACACTGGCCTTTCCCCCTTAACCTCTCACCCCTGTGACTCCACTACCACCCACTCCAAATGTCATGTTAAAAAAAGACCAAAATAAAAGCACACCGAAGTGGAAAGACAGAGGGAGAGAGAAAGAGAGAGATCCTAAGGGAGAGACAATCCTCTGTTGTAAAGACAAAAGAGGGGGATTCCTCCACATGGTGATCGCCTGTCTCAAACCAGAAACAAAGCCAAATCAGCCCCTCCCCCCCTCCATACAGAGCCACTGGAGCTTTTCACACTGTGATCTATTCATTTTGAAATTCCTTTTCAGATTGATCGTTGACGTTTGCATTTATTCAAAGCATCTCTCTGAGTGTAAACAATAATCTTCCTCCGGGTTTAGGCAGATCTGGCCAAGTGAGTACTGTAGTCACAAAGTGTCATGATTGTGCCACTGAGCAGAGACACACAAAGGATGTGGGAGCCACCCGGAGAGGAAATCTGTTGCCCAATGACTAATCATCAGAGAGACACACACACACACCGTCACACAAGATTTATTTAGTTGCAGCAACTCCAACACCCAATACAGCTAAAGCTTGGTCTTAATCTGAGTCAAATCTATTGGAAATAGAGTAGGGTTACTCCCCCATGGAAGCTTTGTTCATTTGTTTCAGTCCCTTTCAGTCTGGCTGTTTTGTGGAGACTTCAGATTTGCTTTGGTAGAATGGCTGACCCGTGATACTGTATAAACTGACACACACACACTGTTCTGTGTCTCAAGATACATGTTCGTGGTTTTGGGGAGAGAGGGGCACCGAGGGTGAGAACTGTAGCGTCTTTGTTGGCTTTCTTCCACTGTCACTACAATTGCCCTCAGAGGAGCAGTTGTGTGCATCCAACTCTGGCCAGCAGGTGGCGCCAAATACTCAATTCTTTGTCAACCCTTCAGGACAGCCTGTTCTGAAATATCATTAAAAAAAGTGAAAAGACATAAATCCAACACGGCATACATACCTCAGCTGTGGTATATACAAGCAAACTGATTAGGAAGACGCCTGATTAGCTGTTGGGTGATCTTTCTTACCAATGAATGGGGCTTGGGCAAGCTACTGAAATTTCTTCTTGATTTGTAAAAGGTTCCTCAATGTATACAGTACTAGTCAAAAGTTTGGACCCACCTTCGGATTCAATGGTTTTTATTTATGTTAACTAGTTTCTACATTGTAGCTTAATGCTGAAGACATCCAAACTATGAAAGAACACATATGGAAATATGTAGTAAACCAAAAATGTTAAACAAACCAGAATATGATTTATATTAGAGTCTTCAAAGCAGCCATCTTTTGCTTTGACGACAGTTTTGCACACTCTTGGCATTCTCTCAGTCAGCTTCATGAGGTTGTCATCTGGAACGGTCTTCCAACTGTCTTGAAGGAGTTTCCAGAGGTGCTCCGCACTTGTTGGCTGCGTGTCCTTCACTCTGTAGTTTAACTCATCCCAAACCCTCTCAATTAGGTTTAGGTCAGATGATTGTGGAGGCCAGGTCATCTGACACAGCACTCCATCACACTCCTTCTTGGTCAATAGCCATTACATAGTTTGGAGTTGTGTTTGGGGTCATTGTCCTGTAAAAAAAAGAAAGGATGGTCCCACTAAGCACAAACCAGATGGGATGGTATGTTGCTGCAGAATGCTGTTCTAGTCATGCTGGTTAAGTGTTCCTTGAATTTTGAATAAACCGCAAATAGTGTCACCAGCAAAGCACCCCCGGTGGGACCCACACATGCAGAAACCATCCGCTCACCTTCTCTGTGTCTCAGAAAGACACAGTATTGAAACCAAAGGTCTCAGATTTTGGAACCAAGTACAGATTTCCACTGGTCTAATGTCCAAGTGTTTCTTGGCCCAAGCAATATGATGGCTGGCAACTGTAATGAACTTATCCACTGCAGCAGAGGTAACTCTTGGTCTTTCTTTCCTGGGGTGGTCCTCATGAGAGCCAGTTTCATCAGAGCGTTTGATGATTAGGTTGAGAGAATGCCAAGAGTGTGCAAAGCTGTCTTCAAAGCAAAAGGTGGCTATACTTTTAGGAATATAAAATACACCTTTTTGTTGACTACATATTTCCATTTGTGTTCTTTTGAGGTTTTGAGTTTTTCAGTATTAATCTACAACCCCA